>NW_017306332.1:1230318-1260701 GCF_000935625.1 Nanorana parkeri | reverse complement strand
ATGAATAAATGTCGAACTTGCTGGCACAGTTGAACATAAAGCCTTATGTAGGGCAGCAGAACACCAATATTTCTAGTCAGTACAGGGCATCTGTAACAAGGGAAAAACACAGACCCTTTCGTGTTTGCACTTTGACAAAAAGGCCTTAGGTGACCTAAAACATTTGGGGTCTACTGTCACAAATTAAACCTCACATTTTTAGGTTTAAATTTGGAGTGGTGGCAAATGATGACCTTGCTCACCTTGGTCATCCTATATGGGACCACCTGACTGATGGTTTAATACCTATATACAGACGATCCATTAAACTATAAGGCTTCTTAGATTACTACACACAATCCCATTTAGCGTGATACCAATTTAAAAAAATTAAATAATATACATATTAAAGCCCGATTCGATATTTTTTTTCATTTTGGATAGAGCTGTGAAGCATAAGACCCCATTCACATCATGACATTGCACAAACGCACGTCGCGGTGATAGTCCGTTCACGTTGATGGGCTATGTTTCCTGTGTTTGGCGCATGTCCCCATTGATTTCAATGGGTTCCTGAATGCGTGACAAATGCGGGAAAGTAGTGCATGTTGCAAAAGCTGCGTCATGCGTTCTATGTCTTTCCGTGTGTTTGTGCACGTTTGAGAATTGTGCATTTGCCTGGCCATGTTTGGTGTGCCATTAACTATTAATGATACTGCCAGTGTGTTTGATGGTTTTGACATGTTCTGTGAATGCATGTCAAAGCGTGTGGGTTTTAATGGAACAAGATGAAGTGAAAGAGCATCTTTCAAGTTTTTACCGCCACCTGTTTCCCTGCAAAATTTCCACTCACTTCCTAATAGGATGGGAAATAATGGCACATCTCTATAATGGGGACACAAGCAAAAGCAAAGACATACTAGTTTAGTAGCCTGGGGAAAGATTCTAATCTCTTTCAATGTTTTTACTGCTGTCTGTGCCTTCCTGTCCCAGTTATACCTGCACCTCCAATTACATGCAAGAGAATCACAGGGACAGGAAGTTAAGACAAATTTCAGTGGGATTAAAAATGGAACCAGGCAGAAACATTAACTTTTCCCCACTCTATCAAAAAAAAAAAAAGAATGGCTAGAATTAGGTATTTAAGGTAATTAAGTATTACATTTTTATTTTTCATAAATCTTTGCCGATGCTGCTTTTTTTAGTCTGCCGAAATATAGCTATACAAAAACAAAAATCCAAGATGACTGTAACTGAGGAATGATGTGTAAGTGTATTTTATAATGTACAAGGAAAACTGTATTTATAGCAACAGGAATTCTTGCATTGTAAGTATCATTCACCAGCCTGTGAACCTGCATTACACATCTGCTGAATGTTCAGCTCCAAAATGAATTCTGCTGAGTTAAAAGAAATCCATCCTTCACTGCTTCTCTGCTGTCTATTAGTTCTAGAGGTGCACAGTTACACAGAGCAGCACAGATTTATTTTCAATTCATCCTGTAATGGGGCAGAGCTGCCGCTCCAAGTGCCGTGCCCATTGTTTATATTGCATGCGATCTGTGCCACCCAAGGAGTAGACAAGACATGTCTGAGGGTGCCTTTAGGGGATACACAATGAAGTCACACACAGGATATGTCAGGGAGGACTTGGCACTTCACAAAGCGGACTCTTCTTCCATAGACTCGCCAGCAGTTCTGTAAAAATAAACAGGCAATCAGAATACGACACAAGAATACACAATGACATTGTAGGTTTTCATGCATAATCAAAGCTGATTTTTCAACTCTGTCGGATGTTTATTTGTGTTATTTAGCCGTCCACAAATAGAGGTTCATTTCTAGGAAGTATACACAAACAGTCGCAGGAAAAACATCTTAAGGCCAAGCAATCATTGGAAATGTTCCTGTTTATATTAAAGCATGTCAGAATATTTTATAGCTTTTCAGACAATAAATAAAAAGTCTGGCATAATAACTATGTAGATAATCCATTTTTTGTAATCACCGCAGCCTTACATTGCTATGCTAATGTAAATATGACACAGACATTAGTCAGTAGTCAAATGGTGTTTGAATGCACAGCTTGCCGTCACTCCTCTGACCCCCTGGCAATTGTCAAATTATGAATGTGGATGCTGAATGCTTCATAACCATAAAGGAGGGAATACTGGATACTTACAACAAAGGCAAAGAGATTCTAGTATATACAGCATGGCTGCCAGCACTGGATGACTGATTCCAGGCAGATAGGGTGCTGCTGCTGTGTGGTGCATGAATATTATATGCAGATTATTGTTGGTTAGCCTAAGATTAGTTTAGTTTTAGACAGAGTAGAGAAGTGCTAAAACCCTTATAAGGTTAATTTTTGTCACCTGTGTCCAGCTGGGGAGATTTCCCTTCACTTCCTGTCCTGGAGAGGCAACAGGAAATAGAGGATAGCTCTCTAAAGTAAACAACATTTACAACTTAGAGAGGATTTCAGCAACAGTTATCCCCATTGGAGGAGATCTCCCAGCAATGCACTGTGATGTAACTTTCCCAGGATGAAACGCTTGGGCACAACTACATCATTTGTGCTAATGTGGACCAGGAAGTAGAGAAAAAGAAATTGTAAGTAAAAAAGATATAATATGTTTGTTTAACTAATAAATGTAAGATGATTTCATATCAGCATGCAGAGCTGCATGTTAATGTGATTTTTTGTGAAAGTGGGTATAGGTCCACTTTAATGGTCACAAGGCAAATAGAGGGGTGAATCTCCACAGCAGGGACCTGATAGTAATATAAACTTGACAGTGGTTGTAACCTCCATACACACATACCCACACACACACCCACACACACCCACACACACACCCACACACACCCACACACGCACGCACGCACGCACGCACGCACGCACACACACACACACACACACACACCCACGCACGCACACACACACCCTATTCATTCTTTAGATCATTTTTACTGAGGCAGAAAGTGATGGTAAAATCCTTTTTTTTTAAATTTAAAAACAGAACAAAAGATAAGGGTACATTTTCCAGTGGGGACACCTGTTCTGGTGATGAATCTTCCTCTCACTTCCAACTGCATCTCTGAGACAAGAGGTGAAGGAATGATTATAAGTTCTTATACAAAAATCAAACATGCAGAAATTCTCACAAAAGCTGCCCTTTAACAAAATGAAACATTAAAGCTGAACTCTACCCAAAAATAATAAAATATATAGGGCATTACCAGCTAAATTAACAAAAGCAGCTTTTGCTTCTATATTCACCTTCAGTCCAATGATTTCCCCTGCAATACTTATTTTCTCCCCCTAAAAATCCTTAGTCTGATGGCCAGCATCATTAAACCCACTACCCCTGAGCTCAGATCATCCTGCACCCACCCCAGTCTGTGACTAGACAGTGAAAAGCAAAGCAGTGCAGTGATGAGGACTAGACATTGAAAAGCGAAGCAGTGCAGTGATGTCACTCTGCTTTCTCCTATCAGAATACTTCTTGTTAGCACGTGAACTGATTGGCTCCATGTACTGCTACTGTAAGAGGCTTATGCCAGGTCAAGTACAGGACACTTACAATGCTTGCATTTAAAAACACATTTAATGATGTATTTATGATGACACCTATGCATTCATTTGTGTCTTTTATATCTGCCTGGAGTTTAGCTTTAAACTAAAATAAATCCCTAAACATTTATTCAAAATAAACAAATGAACATTTAAAAAAATTCAAGAGAGTTTTGTTATTTCCAATAGACATGAAATGATGAAAGTGTGAGAGGTTGGCCTTTGTACATGGTCTAATGTTTTTTTTTAATGTAAGCCTTAAAAACATTCTTTGCTGGAACATTTACACCAGCATACTATTTGTCTGTGCTGGGCTCACAGCTCCTGTGTGTACTTGGCCCCATGGGGCTCATTTATCACCTCCTGCTATGAAATAAATGATTCTCTGCCACTCTGTTGAAGTATACCACATGCATCTGCAGACACAGTAATAGTTTATCAATGTCATTTTCTTAAATTGCATTTCCTGGTGTAAGTTCTCTAAGTCAAATGCCATCTAACAATTTCAGAACTTTTTCTTTGAACTTGGGATTGTATATGCTTTTCATATAAAACACGATAGGAAGATAGATAGATAGATAGATAGATAGACCAAAGGATAGAAAGTTTGACTGCACCTAGGACATAAAAAGAAGAACCAAACCTTACAATATACTAATTGTGATAACTTTTGTGCCTTCTGGCCACCTTAAAACGGACCGTTACACTCAAAAATCAAATTCTACCAATGCATCCCTCTATGTATGATGATTAATAATAACATAGACATGTCAGGTTTAAAATTATGGGCTCTATTCACGAAGCTGCCGAAGGATCTGGCCATTGCTTCGGCCGATCCTTCGGCTAGCCCCAGGTGATGTACGGCTGAAATCAGCTGTACTAGCCTGAAGTGAATAGCCGAACAGTGTTAGGCTCACTTCAGGTCAGTCATTCACTCGGCTGCCTACGTCAGCTTAGTGAATAGACCCCTATGTGATTATGAAATACTTAGGGGTTTATTCACTATTGAGCCGGCTGATCCTTCGGCTCTCTTCGGCTTCGGGCTATTCACAATAGCAGCCAAAGGCGGCCAAGCGGCTCAGTCGAGCCAAAGGCATATTGTTTGGCTCCACTGAGCCGAAGTGACAGCTGAAGCAGGGCGAACGGCTTGTCGAAGGCCGGCCGTTCGCCCCGCAAATGACAGCTGGGCAGAGCCAGCCGTGATATCACGGCTGGCTTGGCTCAGTTGTTATCACTCTAGCAGGTGCAGCTCTATAGGAAACAGTTGGGTGGAGCTAGCTGTCACTGCTAGCTCCGCCCAATAGTTTTTTTTCTATTTCCTTGAAATATCTTTTTTTTTAAGTCAAAGAAGGACTTCGACTGAGCCGATCCAAAATCTGGATCGGCTGAGCCGAAGCTCCGGCAGCTCACTTGCTGCTGTTCGCCCCTATTCTCACTATGAGAATAGGCAGAGAACAGCAGCGAGTGAGCTGCCAGAGCTTAGGCTCAGCCAATCCAGATTTTGGATCGGCTGAGTCGAAGTCCTTCTTTGATGATTCGAGATGCATGTGGCAGAGCATGTTCGGCTGACCGAAGTGCAGCTGTACAGAGCCGATGTACGGCTGATTTCAGCCAATGTACAGCTGAAATCAGCCATGCAAGCCAGAAGTGAATGGCCGAACAGCGTGCGGCTCACTTCACTTCGGCTGGGTCATTCACTTGGCTGCCTTCGGCAGCTTTGTGAATAACTCTCTAACACTTGCAGAACATTCACTTCCTTCTTTGAAAGGGCAAAATGACTTCAGTTTGCCAAAGCAATGCACACTGGGATTGCCTTGTCATCAGCAGAGCATTGCTGGGAAATCTCATTTGTAATCTCACGAGATCCCTGGGAAAGGCATTTTCCTCCCCTCAGATGATATGCAGGGTCACATGTCATAGTCACATGTGCCAGAAATCCAGGAAGTAAATGGAGAGCTAGAAATCTGCCCTTAGCAAACATGGCCACTGTCAGAAGACTGGGAAAGGAAAGAGAAATAAGGTATGCAAAGAATACAAAGCCGGCAATTATCTAGAAGTATGTGTTTGTAGATTGTCATTGGTGTGTTTGTTGTTATTTTAGAGGTGTGGGTAAAGGTCCACTTTAAAGTGAATCTATGGCTAAGCTAGGGGCATAAAACATTTACACAATCTTAGAAATCATTCAATACGTTTTAAAACAAGACCTCCCTGTAGCTGCAGTCACTGTGGAGAAATTCATACACCATTTTCACAGCAGAAGCACTGAAATACTCTGTCATTCTCTCTGCAGTTCAGACCCTCCTGTTCCCCGTCCTAGAGCACCCACCCAGTGGTAAATCTGTTGCAGACCTTTGCAACAATGTTGCACTTGGCTGCCCACAATCACTGAATCTGATAACTGACAGGCAGCTTGATTTGCATCAAAATTTGTTGTTAAGTTGCTGAATAAGTGTCCCTCTCTGTGTTAACATTAGAGAATAGAGCTCTGGAAAGCCGCTCAGCCATTGGGGTGGAGCAGGATTAACTAAACTAGAAACCAGAAGAAAACAAAACTTGAATGACATCAGTGCTTCTGTTCTGAGTTGTGATGATGAATTGCTCGACAGTGCCTGCAGCTACAGAGATCAGAGACAAAGCTTGTTTTAAAGCTAATTTAATGCTTGTTGAGAATATGTAACATGTTATACGTAACATCTCCTTTGCAAAATGCTAGGTGACAGTTATACAAATCCATCAAACCCGGGCAGATATGTTCACCCCTAGTTTATGCCAGCAATGCAAAAGGGGCTCTTTCAATCTTCCCCGTCCCATACAGGTCTTCTTTTTATTCAAACCCCTGGCTAGGTTTTAATGTGGCAGAGCAGAGCTCCCTGTTCCTTTACTATGGTTCTTACGGCCATGAAATGAATATGTTTTACTGAAATTGGTTGTAGAAACATGAGCCTAGAGAATCTCAGAGGTTCTCATTCTCTAGTTCCCACACGGTCATAAATGCATTTAGTCAGGGCTCATTCACACCAGCAAGGTGTGCTAAGGTATGTAAAATGTGTGTGCATTAACAAGCAGTGTGTTTTGCGTTAACATGCGTTGGGTTAGGCAGTCCATTTGAATGGGCTGCCTACTGCACCACAACAGACCAAAACGGTGCATTTAGCGCTTTAGCAGTGCACCTCAACACAGCAACACAGCTCTGGAAGATGCTTTGGGGTGTCATTCAGAATTAATATTGTGGCAGCGCACCAAAGCACGTAAAATGTGTCACCATGCACTACTGCAGTACAATAGTGTTAATAGACATTCATTCCAATTACTTTCATGAGGAAAATACTAGGGCTGCCTTTGTTACACTACTCCTGAAAGTTCCAAACATGTAGACAGACACATAGCTAGACAGACACACAGAAACCCATTCCATGAAGCTCTCTTTGCACTGTTGTTTTGCCAATCTGAAGGCCACACGGAGTTTGGAGGTCTGTAGCTATTGACTCTGCATACGGGTGGCGGCTTCTGCGCACTGTGCGCTACAGCATGCGCTGACCCCGCTCTGTCATTTTACGTGGCCTACCACTTCATGGCTGAGTTGCTGTTGCTCCCTGTTGCTTCCACTTTGTTATAATACACTGTTGACTGTGGAATATTTAGTAGCAAGGAAATTTCACGGATGGACAACCTATCACGGTACCACGCTTGAATTCAATGAGCTCCTGAGAGGGATCCATTCTTTCACAAATGTTTGTAGAAGCGTCTGCAGGCCTAGGTGCTTGCTTTTATACACCTGTGGCCATGGAGGTAATGGGAACACCTGAATCCAATGATTTGGAGCGGCGTCCCAATACTTTTGGCAATATAGTGTATATAGATAGATACTTAAGGTGCCCATACACCTTACGATTATCGGACGATTTTCGTATGCGATCGACTGTTCGTCCGATAATCGTATGTGTGCATTGCAGTGTCCGACCGACAGTACTGTACAATCGTACGACTTTTGACGGTCAAGCATGTTTGAAAACTTTGCTAGATCGTACGATTTTCGTAAGGTTGCTGGCGTTTCCGTCCGTCAAAAGTCGTACGAACTACACTGCGCTTGCACTAACGAAAATACGGCAAATCAATTACCGCATTTCGTCCAGGTGCTTTTCGTTAATTACGGCTAAATTAATCTTGCGATCATCGGGGCAGGATGGGGCTGCCGTACGAAAATTGTACGACTATTCGATCATCGGACGAAAAGTTTCGTCCGATAATCGTAAGGTGTATGGGCACCTTTAGACACATTCTTAAATAATGTTTCCTTTCTTTTTCCCTTTGTTATGTAATTTTTACTACATATCCACATTTGCACAATATTTTAAACATTTATGATTTATTGTTTAATACATTTTTTAAAAATAAAGAATTTTAAAAATCTATTTTACAATACTACTTCCAAAGATGATTCGAGTGTATTACAAGTTTGAATAGGAATACAAATCACTGTAATGGTGTCTATGGCAGGGTCGGCAGTGTCCTCAGTCATCATATAAGTAGCTGCTACAGCTGGAAGTTCAATTACAGAGTTCACAAGAAGCAGGAATCTCCCTCTGAAACAAATCCTGCTATGAAATATCTGCAGCTGTTTTGGGCAGGATATATCTTAGAAAAAGTTACATGCCATTTATTATTGCTTTATTCGTATGCAAGGATGAAAGAGTGCAAACATTTTCTATTGTAAAATGATTAGGTAACTATACAGAAAAACAGAAGATCGATCTTCTAAATAGATGAGGGATAGCTGCAACACAAATGAGAACATTGTAATAAGCATGCTGTGTATGCTCATGGCATTTGAATGTCTGGCTTGGGCCCTGAGCATAAAACAGGGATATAGTTCCAAGTATGCAAAGTTATAGTCACCAATATTAGTGCTACAGGGAAAATGGAGAGGTCCTTTGTGTGCAGCTTGCTGCAGTAACTTATGTACTGACCCCTGCCTGATGGGATATTGTACAGAACATAAGGTATGCTGGACAGGTTGAAAAATGGGGGGAATGTTCTCTAAAACGAGTTCACTTTCCAACTATGAAAAAGGAAGAGTCCCACCTTTATTTCTCTGGCTGGAAGGACCACCATAATAGATTTAATCGATAGGCAGATACCTCCCGTTCCCAAAAATTGGTACCCCTCGGTGTTACTGTAGAAAGGGGCCCAAATAGAACTGTCCTGCACTTTATGATTTATAAAAAAAGACAAATGAAAGAAGTTCTTAGAATTTTCTGAAAAGCACTTGGTATTTTTAATGTTATGCAACCTTCCTTATGTCAGCTCTGCCCATTTATTTATTATTGGTATTTACATAGGGCTGACAATTTACACAGTGCACATTCATCAGTGCCTGCCCTCAAGAAGCTTACAATGTAAGGTCCCTATCACACATGCATACATACTGGGGTGAATTTATACAGGAGCAAATTAACCTACCAGCATGTATTTGGAGTGGGGGAGGAAACCCATGCAAGCATACAAAGAATATGCAAACTCCTTGTAGAGAGTGACCTGGCCCAGGATTCAAACCAGGAACCCCCAGTGCTGCATGGCAGAAGCACTAACCACTTTGCCACTGTGTTGCCTGTGTCATATGACCCTCTACATATATACATATGTCATAGCTACATATCTACATATGACAACCAACTCCCTTTAGTAATGCACTGCTTTTGCTACTAGCAAGAGTTAAATTAATAGTAAAGTCAAACATTTTAAAGCAATTTTAAATGATGATTAAATCACTTACAATGAATGCTGCTCCTTGATGTGCAAGTGTTTTATTTTTCTGCAGAATCAGCCAGTCCCCTGAGCACTGGCCCTGATATCCTGTTTTACGGGTGCTCCTTTTCTCTGCAGGATCCTATGGAGCCACCACTGTGTGTGCAAGTACGCTGTGTGTGTGTCTCCACAAACACACAAGCACAGCAAGGCAAGTCAGTCCCCAGCTCCCTGCTCCTGCCTGAGGCATCCAGAAGAAGAGGGGAGTGGTAGGTTAAGTCGAGGTGTCAGCTAGCTGGGAAGTGGTGACCTGGTGGGAGGCGGCAAGTGGCTGAGCTGTCGGCCAGGGGGGGAGGGGGGAGAGGATGGGATGCTGCTAGATGGCCATGCTGCCACCCCCCCACACCTACTGCACTCCCAATGAATTGCCACCTGAGGCTACTGCCTCAGGCTGCCTCATTATGGATACACCCCTGCACCCTGCCCAGTTCACCTCCCCCTATTTTGTGATGATGACTAAAGGTGGGGTGTTATGTAATCCTAACACACTTTTTGTCCAATGCTGCTCCTCTACACTGAATGAGCGTTGTCACCCTAGGACACCAAGTATGTTACTGATAGGATCACTAATTGAAAATAAGGAAACCAATGCAGCCAACACATGTCAGGACTGACATTTTTCTTGAGTTTAGATATGCTTTAAGGGGTCCATTTATCAATTCTTACCCCCAGATTCATACATTTTTCAATTCCATTAAAACAAATGTGTGAATCTTAGGTGGAAGCATTGATAAATAAACCCCTTAAAGTGGACCTTCATCCCTTTCACTATAAACCACATCGGCATGTATCTCTGCATGCTGATATGATATCATCTTACATTCATTAGTTAAACAAACATATTTTATTTTTACTTACATTTACTTTTTCCCACTTCTTGATCCTTTTACGCATTAGTGATGTAGCCCTTGTCTAGGAGATGCATCCTGGGAAGGTTACATCAGCATTGCTTCTGTAATCTGCAAAATCTCGCAAGTTCCAGTCTCATGTGCCAGAGTTCCAGGAAGTAAAGGGAGATGCATTCATTGGTCATCTTTCTTGTCCACCATGAGAAGAATGGGGAGGAAAAGAAAAATAAGGTATGCATAGAATAAAAGCCGGCAATTATCTATAAGTATCTGTTTGTAGATTTCCATTACTAAACATTTCTATAGGTGCCTTTTTGTCATTTTTAAGATAAGGGTAAAGTTCCTCTTTAAGTTTTACCATACAATATCCTTACTAAAATGCTACTAATACATTATCATTATTACAAATTTTAGTTGCCAGTATAATATTCTCCTGGTACAGTGAACCTAGAGAGTTTGAGGATCCATTTTTTTGTGCAGTTGTCTGTAAAAAAGCAACCCTAGAACCAAGGTGGGATCTGAACACAAAAACTGGAAATACATTTCAATTCCTAAATATTTTAGTGATAAGACATTTTCAATAAACATTTAGGGGGTTATTCACTATTGAGCCAAAGGATACCGCCATAGCTTCGGCTGATCCTTTTGCTCTCTTTCGGCCGTCTCTGAACTGACTGAACCGAAGGGCTGCTGTACGGGCTATTCACAATAGCCCGTACAGCAGCAAGGCATATGCTTTGGCTCGACTGAGCCGAAGTGACAGCTGAAGAGGGGCGAACAGTCAGGCCGAAGGGCCAGCCGTTCGCCCCGTAAATGACAGCTGGGCGGAGGCAGCTGTGATCTCGCAGCTGGCTCCACCCAGTTGTATTGACAGATCAACGTCCCCAAATGACCTGGAGATGCTAATCTGTCATTAAACAATAACAACTGGGCAGAGACGGCCATGACATCATGACTGGCTCCACCCAGTTGCTATTCATTGGCCTGGACCTGCTAGAAGAGTCTAGCAGCTGCCGACTAATAGGAAACAGTTGGGCGGAGCTATCTGTCACTGCTAGCTACGCCCAATTGTTTTTCTTTTGCCGGCATCTTTGCTGGCGTTTAAACAAATAATTTTCATTTTCTTTTTATATTTTCTTTAAACTATTTTAATTTCCTTTTAATTTTGATACATTTTAAAACTATTTTTTCAACTCTTTTTTTCCCTTTTTTACCGAGCAGAATAGCCAAGCTGAAAAATTTGACTATTCACTCACTGCCGTTCAGCCCCTATGAGTGAGCTGCCAGAGCTTCAGCTCAGCTGATCCAGAGGTTGGTTCGGCTGAGTGGAAGTCCTTCTGCACTTCGACTCAGCCTAAGATGCAGAGCATGTTCGGCTGACTGACGGCATCCGAAGGCAGCCGATGTACGGCTGATTTTACCCGATGTACGGCTGAAATCAGCCGTACTGAGCAGAAGTGAATAGCTGAACAGCTTGCGGCTCACTTCACTTCAGCTGGGTTATTCACTTGGCTGCCTTCGGCAGCTTTGTGAATAACCCTCTTAATGTACCTGCTATGGCTATTATAAAGCAGGATGACTGTCTCTTTTTTATCTAATGGAAACTGAAATATGAATTTTGGATATTGATTGCTTGCTTTGCATAAAAATATGTTTGCATAAGCTGGTCCATCAGTGAAGATACCCAAATGCTGACAACGGCAAATCAATACAGGTGCCAAAAACACATAATAGAGGATATCTTAATAAAAAAAGTTTAAGCAAGCATAATCTAATATCCTAAAAATGTTCTTGTGATATTAGTTCTATATGGAGTGCTTCTTTATATTCTCCTATTGGCTTTAAAATGCTGTAAGTAAATGGCTTCTACCTAAAATTAGTCCTTTTTTATTACAAGGTGTGTGGAAAACCAAGTTATACTATACAAGTGGTGTGGTCTTTATTCAAAACACTCATAGCCTTGAAATGTACAAATAAGCATAGCTGTATTGAGCTGAGTGAGATTTATACCCTTTACATCAGAACGGAACTCCTACACAATAAAGCAAGCAGCATCAGCACTAAAGCTCTGGAACATCTGTGTAGGGTAGGGCTCTCTTAGGTCCCAGTTCTACCAAGATGTTCTCAGTCTGCCACTGAAACTCCTCATCTGAGAATTCTCCATTTCTTAGAATTTTAGCTTTTTTAATGTGCAAGGATTGTTAGGATTAGCAAGAATAAAATCGTTATTTTTTTATGTATTTGGCACCCAGAAAGAAGAAATGGGTTGTAGTAAATGGTTGAACAAACTTTTTTTAAAAACAAAATATGCATCCCTAAATAAAGCTTTTAAATGGAGTTATTACATTATTTTATTTAAATGTATTTTATCTCAGACATCAGAAAAAAGAGGCAGAAATATTATTAAAACATTTGAGTACAATTGCAGCTAAAACCCATCTATCTAGAACTCACAAAGACCAAAACTGTGGGCAGTGGAAAAATTACTTTTAGCAGATTTGAAAGGAAACCTGTTATGGTTCCAAACCAGCCAGTGAAGTTACAACTGTTACTTATTATAGGTATTTATATGGCACCAACAATGTATGCAGAATTTGACATACTAAACATTCACATCAGCCCCTGCCCCAAGGAGCTTACAGTCGAAGGTGCCTATCTCACTTGCATAGAAAGCCGATTTAGACAGGAGCCAATTAACCTTCCATCATGTCTTTGAAGTGTGGGAGGAAACCCTTGTATGCAAATTCCTTGCAGATCATGTCCTGGCTGGGTTATGAACCAGGGTCCCCACTGCTTTAAGGCAGAAGTGCTAAAAGCTAAACAACTGTGCTGCCCTTGATCACCTGTGATCAGGAATGAGGAATTGATTGAGTAACTCTTATCTTCCAGCAGGAGATGAACCTTTTAAGGGGATCTTAAAGCTGAAGGCAGTTAGGCAACCACCCAATTATGTTATTATTGTGGACTGTCACAGTTATCCTGTGATTAGGAGCCCATCCCACCAGCTCCCAATCATAAACAGTGACCAGGTGCCCTGTGAGCTCGCTCCCAGCACAAAACAACAGCACCAGCTGTACTATATATGTGGTAGACTGGCCTCCCAGCCAATTGCTGTCCTGCACATACTGTATATGCATAGAGCTGACAGGAGAATGATAAGCATTACATCCAGGAAAGTAGCATTTTCACAAGAAGAGTTTGGCATTAATCGTCTAGCTAGTTATCTAAGTATCGCTTTTTTAACGCATATGTAAACCCCAATAATGAACTTCTTATATTTGATCCCATTTGGTCTGTTAACTATACCATGGAAATATCTGTTTGACAGGAGTTGAAAACATTCTGTACTCTCTGTGCTGACTGTTATCAGTGACATTTTTCTCTATTTGTTAGGGTATCTGTGAGGAATACAGACCTGTGCCCTACTATGTTTTGGAGAAGAGAATAGGTGAAGAGTTTTGTAGTCCTATTCAGTTTTTGTTGTCCTGATACAGTAGGATGAATGAGCATTATCATCCTAGAACTGAAAGTGTGGTGGGACCATCTGTCAACAGTCACAGTGGGAGAATCCACCATGCATGCTGTTTAGTGTGGAGGCATAAATCTGGTAGATTTTTTTCTGTTTAGCCCGAAACCGAAAGCTGAATTAATAAAATCTTCATTCTTCTTGTCTGTAGTGTGAGAGGGTCCTTCCTACAGTGCCCTTGTTCTTTCTGGTGATGTGGATGCTGCCCATTGACTGTTAAAAGAATCAAGTCTCTGGGTCATGTTACAGTCCTGAAACATAGCATCACAATGCGAACACAGAACTGGTCGTTTGAACAGTGGAATGGCTAGACAGCTCTAGTCACCTTTCTGATGCAAAAATTCAACTTGCGTCATTTAATTGACAAATACCAGAGTTTTTACTGCCCACTGAGGCTCTGCAGGTTGACAGTTAAATGACAGGGGGTGGGGCAAAGCATCTGGAGTGAGTACGGCCAAATGCTTACTTAGAGTGAACTCTAGACTCGTGGGTTGATGTACTAAAGGAGTAAAGCATGTTCACTTTCAAAAGGAATTTTCACTTTTTAGGGGACGTTTCACTTAGCCTAATGTACATGGTGAAAAGACCCAATCACGCGCAAAGCAAATGAAAACAAAAAACAGGAATTTTTCTTAATGCATAATGCTTAATTTTGCATAATTGAAGCCCCACCTTTACCCACATTCACTAAGCAAAGTGAAAAGTCACTTGCAAAGTGAACCTGTCCTATTCCTTTAATAAACCCCATACAGTCTTAGCTAGGAACACAGGAGTAGCCTGCAGTACAGCAACATTGTTATGCAAGATCAGATCAAGTACACTTTAAAACCATTAGGTCTGGTTTTTAAAAGTCTTCTGCCTATGGAGTCACGATGGGATGCCAGCTTGCAATTGCCCAACCTTTCAAAACAGTACGTGTAGAGAATTTGCTTGGCAGCAACTTTTTCTACATGTCACTTTAATTTGAAAATGTGTTTGTTTTTCTTTTATTTTCAGTCTTTCTATATTTTACAGTTAAACATAAACAAAGAAAGATTGTTCTGAAACTCGTGCTTTTTTTTTTTGTCATTTCAAGGAAGCAAAGAACAAAAACATCTAATAATGGTGAAAGGCCAGAAGTATTTTATTCTTGATTTGCCAGTGGTAATGAGTCAGATCAGAATTGGACAGAAAATGAGCTGCTTTGCCCAAAATGTGAGCAAAAGTGAGTCATCTCCCTCCAAGAAACAATACATCTTCCAACATCACTGGCAACACTTTACAATTCAACAAAAAAAAAAAACCTCTTCTATTTATTTCCTGAGTCGTTATGAACTTCATAATTTCCCTTATTTTATGTACAATGCTTTAATGATACTCTGGGAAAATGTGTGCTTGCTAAAATTTGCTCTGACAGTCCTTTTACTTTTGGATGTAATTAAGAAAGGTATGAATTTTAGGAAATGATTATGGCCCTTGTAAAACCTACACATGTACCTTCTAATTTACACATTCTGTAACCAGTATGGATGAAGATGACCAGTATAGACTAAGATGACCAGTATGGATAAAGATGACCAGTATAGACTAAGGTGACCAGTATAGACTAAGATGACCAGTATGGACTAAGATGACCAATATGGATGAAGATGATCAGTATAGACTAAGATCACCAATATGGACTAACATGACCAATATGGACTAAGATGACCAGTACGGACTAAAATGACCAATACAGACTAGGATGATCAGTACGGACTAAGAGAACTAGTATGGACTAAGATGTCCAGTACACAAGTAACATGTCCAACCCCCCCACCCAAAAAAAATGAAGTTATTTTTTAATTAAAGAACCACGTCCAAACAAGAATTTTAAATTCAGATCGATCCTAACAGAAAATAACAAACCAAATCGAATTTCGGATCCGAAATCCACCCCAAAAAATGTAAACAAAACAAATTAATTGAGCCTTTACAATATCTAAACCAAAATGATTTTATTTTTTAGCAATGGATGAAGTAGGGAAGGGTTAGAATAGCTGTCAGGTTTTTATTGCTGTGTCTGTGTCTCCTGTTTCTCATGTTGACCATTATCACCAGCACAGAAAATGATGGGGAATTCAACATTTTTACAGCTGCCACTGGAACTGGAATAGATCTTCTAGTAGAGACACCTGTTCTGGTGACAACTGTCTAAGAGGGAATTTCCCCTCACTGTAAAGGGATTTCCTCTCACTGTTGTGCCTCTAGGACAGGATGTGAAGGAACATCTCTCCAAAGGTACATAAAAAGCAGAAAAAAAATCTGACTGGAGTTTTAACCATTACCTATTCAATCTGATCCTAAAAATATTTTGTCTTTATTATTTTATACAAAATCTAGTTCATAGACACAGGAAACAGGGGTCTTAATAGAGAATTCTGGAAAGAAATATTGTTGATCCTTGCAGTGGGGCTACTCCTGTACTGCAAGGGTTAAGTGCTTGTTTTCATCTAGGGTATGAAAATAACAAAGTTATACTCACCTGAACCTCACAGCTCTATGGCTGTTAGACAGCTCCCTGGAGCCTGTCTCCTCCTCCACTCAAGCGAATGTCCCTCGGCATCCTCACTTCCTATACACTGTATAGGACATGATGACTCACAAGACCTTAGACTGCTGGAGCGGAGGATGAGAGAGGCTGCAGGGACTGATCTAACAGCCAGCCGGCTCCGAGGTTCTGTGTTTGCATGCAAAATGTATGTACTTAGTTGCAGACATGATGTCTCACACATCAGTCCCTTGCTGCCTTCTTTAAGCTTGTGATCTGCCATATAGTTACTATGTTAAAGTCAGTGCTAGGGGGGTAACTTTTCTAGTTATGCCTCTAGCACTGACTTTAACATAGTAACCTTATGGCAAATCACAAGGCGCCCTCCCCCCAAAAAATGCCACTGAACAACACATTGCTACAATCATGTGGCACAGTGCCTGAGCTACAGCATATACAGGTGAAACTCGAATATTTAGAATATTGTGCAAAGTTCATTTATTTCACTAATGCAACTTAAAAGGTGAAACTAATATATGAGATCATATGAATCATTACATGCAAAGCAAGATAGTTCAAGCCGTGATTTGTCATAAATGTGATGATTATGGCTTACAGCTCATGAAAACCACAAGAACCCCAAATCCACAACCTCAAAAAAGTAGATTATTACATGCAATCAATAAAACAAGGATTGTACATAGAACAATATCGGACCTCTGAAAAGTACAAGCATGCATATGTACTCAGTACTTGGTTTGGGCCCCTTTTGCAGCACTTACTGCAATTACTTTTGCACAATATTCTAATTATTCGAGTTTCACCTGTATCATTATATATGGTATGATTACATGCAGTTAGAAAACAATCACTATCCTTGGATGCATTGATCGATGCGTCCAGGGATAGTTATTGATTCCTAACCACATGTAATTATATCACATACTATTACATGCAATGTCAAGGCGAAAAAACAAAAAGGAGCGCCTCCATAGTGTAAAACGAATTTTAATGATAAAAACGCACAACTGTATTGTACTTACAAGAAGGCGGTAGTAAAAAGGCATGTAGAAAACAATGGGATGCCAAATCATCTAGCAGCGCAAGTCTGAAAAGATGTGCAGCATCAGCGCCCACTGTGTGGTCTCGGTTTACATGTTTCTGGGGCATGCCCCCTTCCTGTGTGGGGCACGCCCCCTTCGTGCAATGTCAAGGCGTTTACATGCAGCGGCTGTCATCTGATCATTAACTTGAATGGGTGACAGCTGCCGCTTATAAATGCCAGATTATGGATTCCTGCTGCAGGAAAATACAGATTCCTGATGCAGAAATCCCTAATTGCACCTAAACATATAGATGTGAATGGGGTGAATACACAAACACACACATAGAGAAATACATACACACACACAGACTAATACACCCCCCCCTCGTTTCGCCCTCCCCTCTGCAGATAAAATAAAACACACACACAGAATAAGGGCTTGTGCAGACTTGGACAATCCCAGGACCTGAAGAAAGGTACATGTATTTTTTTTTGCGACACACACCACGCGTTTCTTTCAACCACGATTGTGCTGGATTGCATGGGCGGAATCGCAGTGGGAAACTGCGCAATCTGCCTAGTGCGAAAATAATGACACTGCCAGCGAAATCACCGGCCATCCGAGAGGTTTTGTGCACGATTGCTGCGCGGTCACGGATCGCCCAGGTGTGAACCTGGCCTAATATGCCCCCCATCTCCCGCAGATAGAATAAAGCACACAGACAGAATTATACACACCCCCTCGTTTCACCCTACACCCCCCCCTCATCCCCTGCAGATAAAATAAAAACCTCCATCACCTGCACATTCCCTGGTGATCCAGTGGCTGATTAGTAAGGTCTGGTACAGACCTTACTAATCCTTCCTTTCGGCCAGAACTCAGAGCTGTCAGATCTCTGGCCGAAAGGAGATATTGATTGCCAGTGCTGACAGGAGCAGCTATGTGGTCTGCATCTGGATGGTACCAGCTCGTGGGTCGGTACTTGGAGACCCCTGCAGAGCCTTCCTTTCTGCTGCTGACCAGTCCCATCCCTCTCCCCCGGTCCACATAGCAGCCGCGTGGGCCACTATGGTGGTAGTTCCGCCACTGGTCAGTGCAGGGACACTGAGGAAATGCTTTTATCCTGCTTCCAACAGGCTCTTGACATCATTGTCACAAATATATACAAGTTAGACTTCTATCTTTATTAGATGATTAGAAACAGGCTTTAATTAGCTAAGGCAAGATTTGTGCTTTGTCTCATGGCTGCCTATCTGCTCCCTAGTGTAATACCTTCTAGGCAAGTGTTGCAAGTTTGCAGAATATGCATCACTCCACTGTTTCCTTGAGCCTCTTAGTAGCAGAAACAGAATTTAACATGGATGGGTGGTGCTTATTGCCAGGACGAGGTCTTAGCACTGGGAACGAGGCTAGGGCCAGCCAGCTACGTAGGAACAACCACAGACCCTGTGTAGGCTTTAGCTTTAATAGTTCCCCTATTTTTGGACAGCCTGTATATGTCTTAACCAAAATAGATACCTAACTGCTCAGTTTCACTGTTTAAACATTTTAAACCGCTTATCACATGATGAGTACTGTAACCACAACTTGCTCATGTCAGCATAAACAACCTAACAATTTCAGGACAGATAATATCAACTTGTGTCTGATTACAATCAGAAGCATCTGAAAAGAAAAAAAATCATTAAAGTATGCCACACGTTATTCATTATTTATTTTTCCGAGATTTTAGCTGGGAAAACTGTAAAATATAGAAAATTCCCATGATGTCTATGAGTAATAAAAGCATGTGCTTCACAGAATGAATAAAATTCTCTCATCTAATGAGTCAAAACTGCTACAGTCTCAGAATTACCCAAATTCTTTTAGTAAACAAGCTAACATGAACAGGAAAAGATTGAGGCAGACAGTAATAATAGTCACAAAAATATACCCAAACAGTAATTTTCCTTAATCTTGTGCCCTAAAAATGCAACTTAGAGATAGTTTCAAGTTGTGACATAATTAGGATTCCTTATTAAGCTACTCATAGCTCTCACATTTGTTGGAGCCGACAACTATCATGTTAGTGGGCCCAGATGCCGCTGACCATCTGCCATCCTATTGGTTATACTAGGGGGGAACAATGAAATGGAAAGAGTAGAAAATGCATCCTGATCAGTCTGGTGGTGATGTATCATAATAATTTGCCTATGCAATTCATGTTTTTATGATATCTGGACTTGGCTTTTTAGAAATTAATGTAATAATAAAAGTTGATTCATACCTTTTTTTTTTTTAGCATTTTGTGCAATTTACTGCTGCCAGAGTTGAATATAGAGTCCCTCCATATTGATTTTTACATATTTAATTATCCATTCATTTGCAGATAAAATAAGTAAACAGCAATTTGCTTTTCACATAATTGGATAAATAGAGTGATATTCACACAATTTATTGTGTGAAGATATTCAACACATTTAGTCAATCAAGTCAAACTGGCTGTCGAAAGAATATTCAGAATTTCACAGTTTATAACCGAGATTCCTATTATGTTATTTCAGTGCTCTATTTTATTTATTTTTAGTAACAGCCCCGATGCTGGTGACGTACACTGTACGTCGTCAGTCACGGAGGAGTTAATACTGGGGCTCTCTCTTATTGTTGGAACTGGGTTGCACAAAATAGTAATATGGAAGATATTGATGATAGTATAACCACAGGATATTTTGGAGATCTTGCATCTGTCTTTCAGCACCCCAAATGGAATCCATCAATAGTATTTGAGGCCCCCACATTGTATATTAAATAAGTTTTCCAGTAAGCACTGGAGGGAGGGGGCTCTGAAAAAAATGCTTTCGTTCGTGCTTCCACCATCATTCTCCCATGAGGTGAACTGAAAAATGATTTTTAAAATAAATCATCAATACTGTACAGCACATTTGTATATGTTAAATGTTGGAAACCCAGGGAGGGCATACAAACTCTAGGCAGCTCAGAAGTTGTGTTCCTGTGCCAAAGGGCTATTTATTTAGCTATTGCTGTCCCATATTCCTAACCTTGCTGCATATACAGCTATGTATACACTACAGTATATAGATATTAGTACTTAGTTTTTCCATCTGTGATAGTGAAATAAAAGAGCAGAGTTGCATTTGCTGCTGGATTATGACATTTCAAGTCTGCTGATCTTGGTTGTAAAACTGAACCGAATTTACTGTCAGTATCATGAACTGTATCCTGTAGACTTGCTCACACTTCTTTAGCACACTGTTAACTTAGTAGATGTCTCCTGTACATTCCCCACTCTCTCACCACTTACTTACTTTTTCATGTAGACTTTCTCTGGTGTTTTCTTGAAATATATTACTATGTATGTTGCTTTCTTTTCCTTACACTTACATTTCATGGTTGAGCCTTTCATGTATTTTTTTATGTTTTCCTGAATTTATATCACATCTCACCTCTCCCTTTATATAGGCCAGTCATGTCAAACTCAAGTAGAATGTAGTGAAATGAGTGGAATAATTCCTATATGGGGTGCCATTAAATGTACTAAATGTACCACACCTACAGATTTTCAGAACAAGATTACAGCACTTTGGTAATTAATGCAATAGTATTAACTGCAGTCTACATTCAGTGCATTCATTGCAAAAAAAAAAACTTTGCCAGCATTTTTCAAACTGTTTGTGGTATTATACTTTGTAGGGAATGCCATGTTTTAGCAGCATACAATAAAGTGACACTAAACTTAGAAGTTCATTCCTAAAATGCATTTAAGTACCTTAAATATGTACATGAATGTAGCTTATTTGTGTATCACTCAGCTGTAGATCCTCAAATCATCTCAGAATTGGTGCTGATACTGTCCTTCCTTTGGGATGGTGGCTACTTTTGTTCCCCATCCCTGTGTGTGTTATAAAGTAGCCATGGCTCCTAGCTCACTGCTGTGCTTGACTACAATCTATCGCTTAGTTTACTAATTTGTATTGAGATTGTAGTCCATCATGGGAATGAGCTTGGAGTGGTGGTTACTTTACAACACACACAGGAACCATGGGGAACAAAAGTAGCCACCCTCCAGAAGGAAGGACAGTGTCAGCACCAATTCAGATTTGAGGATCTACAACCGAGTGATACACAAATAACATAAGAATAACATTTTAAAGACTTAAAGTGTTATTAAACCCTCCATTTTTTTGCATATATCTACTGCTAGCAAGATGAAAACGACAGGAAAGAAGAAGAAGATCGGATTAAGAAACATCATTTAAGGTAAGTGCTTTAATTAACATTGGGGGGAGGGAAATTTTTTTTTACTTTAATGTTACTTTAATTCCTAATTTTAGTGTTATTTTAGTGGCATAAACAGCCCTGATTCTCCATGATTCGGAAGCAGGTTCTGGAAGAACATAAAACATAAGAGTACCTGTAGTGGAGATTAGCAAAGGTTGAGGTTGACTACACCCATGTTGAGCATGCACTGCCGTACTGGAAATATTTAGAAGCTTTCTCATTCCCTCATCATGAAAGTGGTGCATTTTTTCAGTTGTGCATTATGCGTAAACTCTTCTAGAAAATGCCATGATTTCTTTATCTTGGATGAGTCAGTCCTCTACACCCCGTGTTATAGAGAAATAATCTTGGGGATTCACTACAGATTCACAAAAATATCAACTGTAACCAAAAAAGTAATGCACATTGAATGGGTTGAATATTTGCCATGTGAAAAATACAGTGAATGCCAGGGGTGAATGCGTGGCGAATGGCAGTGAAACTAGTCAAGGGAATGTATCTGAATGGGATGGTATTAAATAATTATGTCCCTCAAGGATATTAATTGACCACAATTATACCTTTGCAGGCAAGACATAAACTCAAACTCCAATCTCCCATTTCAGTAAATTCAATGAGCTGTGTGTAGCAGGGCATCTTTACTTAAGTACTCATTTTGTCTAAATGATATGTGTGATTTAATTATTTAATACTAATCAGTATATAATGTTACTTACTTGCAAATTATTTCTGTGTCACTGTGTTTGATCTATAATTTTCCCATGTGGCTTTTCCGAACATTAAAAATGCAAGTCCGACTTTGTACTTTGATAAAGGAATGCCTGGTTTTACAGCACAGACATTTGGAAAATATATAGTAATAGTTCAGCACATACATTTGGAAAATATATAGTTAAATACAAACACCAGCCATGAATTACATACCAAGCTGCCAGAATGTTAATATTTGTTAGCTCTGGATGTACTAACTCCTCAAAGTTAGGGTGTACCCTTGAACAATCATTTATTTAAGACCTTTATATGAGTTCTGGATATTTTTGGAAAACTGCCATATATTATGTAAAACTGATTTTGTTGGCAAGGTATAAAAAATAATTTCTACTACCATATTCTTTCAGCCTTGGTTTAAATCCTTGTAATATGTGATTAGAACAGAACTTACAAAATAGCAAAGCAGTTTTACCTACCTCAAATACATAATTACATTCCACAGATACGTTTAGCTAAAGTCCTTGTTAAATTTGTTATAAGCTGAAACCCATCCACAAGAATTTTAATCACACTCTAAAGCCCAAGTGCTCCGCTGCAGGAATTGTAATGGGTGTATTTTATAGTTCTGCAGGTTCAGAAATGTGAACTTACAACTGGTGCTCTAATGGTCTTTTTTTATCATCCCCCTAGAAGGTCCACTGAGTGCGAGGGAGTGATTCAATATGTCACCGGGGTAATGTGTGACATGTGATGCCAAGGGTTTGAATGTCATGAAAACTCGCTTAGCACAGAATACGCAATGACTTGGAGGAAAATAAAATAAAAAAACATTATTTTTGTTGGCACATAATTGGATGATGGGAGTCAGCAGAGCTCCATCTCTTTCACTAAGCTAAGGGAAAATTCCCATGCATAGTGAGCAGTCTATTTGCCTTTAGTAAATCAGCTCCCAGATGTCATGCTTATGCTCAGTTTCTCATGTCGATACTTGTTAGAGTAAAACAAATCAAAGTTCGAAAAGTTTTTACTATACCTGCGAAGCGCCATTATGTTGTATTCATTTTCTGTGAAAATATTTCAGTATGGCCTTGTTTATGAAAAATATTTATCGGGTGGCTTTTATTGTAAGAATGAGAATCTTCTGTACATGTTTTTCCAACAGACTCTTGTTTGTGAAAAAATACATTTCCCCACAATGGACTTCTATAGGGTAAAAAACCCCCCACATTAACACTTTGGGGGTCATTCACTATAGAGCCGAAGGATCCAGCCGTAGCTTCGGCTGATCCTTCAGCTCACTTCGGCCGCCTCTGCCCTTCGGTTCAACTGCTGTACGGCTATTCACAATAGCCGTACAGCAGACAAAAACAGCCGAGCGCCTCAGTCGAGCCGAAGGCATATCCTTTGACTCGACTGAGCCAAAGTGACTGCCGTGGCAGGGAGAACGGCCTGCCGAATTCGCACGTTCTCCATGCGAATGACAGCTGGGTGGAGCCAGCCATGATCTCACAGCTTGCTCCGCCCAGTTGTAATGACAGATCAGTGTCCCCAAATGACCGGGGACGCTGATCTGTCATTAAACAATAACAACTGGGTGGAGGCGGCTGTGACGTCACGGCCAGCTCCGCCCAGTTGTTATTCATTGACGACTCTGGCAGGTGGAGGCCTATAGGAAATAGTTGGGTGGAGCTAACTGTAACTGCTAGCTCCGCCCAATTGTTTTTCTTTTCCCTGCATCTGTCAGATGTTTTATTATGCAGCGGAAGTCCATCGCATGCGGTCGGGTCGGCATGTGGCGTTTAAAAAAAAAAATGTCAATTTTTAACAATTTTTTTTTTTTACATTTTCCTATATTCTTAAATTTTTTAGATGTCGGATCGGCTGAGTCGAAGTCCTTCTGCACTTCGGCTCAGCCGAACATGCAGGGCATATTCAGTTGACCGAAGGCAGCCAATGTACGGCTGATTTTAGCCGATGTACGGCCGTACAAGACTGAAGTGAATAAGCGAACAGCATTCAGCTCACTTCACTTCGGCTGGGTTATTCACTCGGCTGCCTTCGCCAGCTTTGTGAATAACCCCCTTTGTGTTTCTAGCTTACCCTGACCAACCACCTGTTGCCACTGCACCCACTCAGTCATTCTTCCAGGTGTGCTGCTTTCACTGTCGATAGTTCAATGTTCATTCTGAAAGTAGAAATGGGAAGGTTTTCTATGCATTGTTAGCCACTCCCATGACATTGTCGCTGAAAGCTGGTATATTAGGTGAAGAACATCACATGACCAGCTTCAGCATAGGAAAAATGGTCCTGTGCAGGAAATCAGTTATACGATGCTAGAGTGGTTATAAGCATTGTACCTACACAAGAAAATTCTTGGATTGTTAAGATGCCTGATTTGGAAGATGGGTGGTTAAGGGTGAATGTGGCTACTGCTTACATCAAGAGGGTGAATAGCAAACACATTTACAATTTAGTGACAGTAAAGGGTTTCTTTAAAGCACAGCTACTGCCAGGTACCCCTCACTCTTAACAAATCTTTTCCTGCCAGTTCCATTAGTGACAACCAGTCTTCTGAAGCCACTGTTCATGCTGGACTACAACTGGTCTTGTTGCCACCTCTGTTATCAACATCATCATGCCTGCACTGTTATCATTGCAGGGCCAGCAGCCATGTAACCAGAATGGGATGTGAGGGCTCATAGAAGAACCCACCACATTCCAGCACTGAAGATTGAAGGACTAGGAAGCCTGCTATCCTGAGACTTTGGATTAAGGTGACAGTTACTGCATCTTCAAACTTTGAAAATGCAGTAACTGTCACCTAAATCCAAAGTTCAAAGCATTCTTTTTCAAAACAAGGTTTGTTAGGTGTGAGGGTGGGGGATTTTGGAGAAATGTTGATCATATTTAGGTTGCCATGGTTCACTTTTAAACATCATACACTTCCAGCCGTGGAGGACTTTCCAACATTGACTTGGCAGACAGGTTTACAAGGAAAAAGGAGATTTTTCTTCTTGAAAAAAAATGTTACCATATATTATTAAAGCAAATATCAATACCATCTCTACAGCAGGCTAAAACTCATGGCCAAAAGGATAGATGCATATTGGGATGTATTTAGGGCTTGAACTAGGGTTGCACAGATACCAAGTAACGTACTCGGTACAAGTACGAGTACATGTACCGATACTTTTGAGCTCCAAGACTAGACTAGAGAAAAATTCAAAAGTTAGGAGGCAGCTGTCATGTGTAAGGAGCACACGGAGTTCCTGGGATTTCTACATCTCTGTTTTAATGTATGATTTTGTTTTTATAAATATAAATAAAGTGATGCCCAGATACCAGTTTTGCGAGTACGGGTACTGGTACTTGCCGAGTACTTACAAGTACGAGTACTGATACATTTTTGTTTATTCTCATGCAACGGTTTTTCTAAAACAATACAGACTAATGATTTCAGGACAGTGGTGGAGCGCCAGAGCCTGGCCCCAGCTGCAACAGCTGCAACCCTGGTAGTTCTCATGAAAATGCCAAGTATCTGCACTGGTACTCGAAAAGTATCTGTGCATCCCTAGCTTGAACTATATGATTTAAGGAAATCTAAAGTCACATATTATACTTTCACTTGATAACATCAGCATTGTAATAGAAATACAGACAATATAGCATCTGTTATTTTTGACAATACAATATAAGCTTACTTATTACTTACATAATATTATTTTATGTTGTGAGTGCTGCCTATCTGTAGATTCATTACATGCTTTGCAGCTTCAACTCTGCTCATTCCTTTTGTTTATTTTAAGCTTAAAAGAGTAAATATCCTGTGGTACCTTTCTGCCTGCAAACAGTGCTGATGTCACATTTGGTGTGTTTCCTGTACTGACTGTGCCTCCTGAAACTCCTCTTCAGCACTTCTATAGTTCAAACAGCAGACTATGTGAAATGGTAAAGGATGTCACCAGCACACCAAGCTGATAGACTCAGCAAATGTCCATTTTAATGACAAACATTGCCATTCAATAGCAAGGACTTTCAGGGCCTCGCAGGGTCCCCGTCATCAGGCTCAGAATGACACACTGTGCAGCCAAAACCCACATATACAGGTGAAACTCGAATAATTAGAATATCGTGCAAAAGTAATTGCAGTAAGTGCTGCAAAAGGGGCCCAAACCAAGTACTGAGTACATATGCATGCTTGTACTTTTCAGAGGTCCGATATTGTTCTATGTACAATCCGCGTTTTATTGATTGCATGTAATAATCTACTTTTTTGAGGTTGTGGATTTGGGGTTCTTGGGGTTTTCATGAGCTGTAAGCCATAATCATCACAATGATGACAAATCACGGCTTGAACTATCTTGCTTTGCATGTAATGAGTCTATCTCATATATTAGTTTCACCTTTTAAGTTGCATTAGTGAAATAAATGAACTTTGCACGATATTCTAATTATTCGAGTTTCACCTGTATAGACAAGTGAAATGAAATGTGTGAAATTTGTGACACAGCAGTGCATATTTACATATACTTACAGAGAAGTGAATAAGGACAAGCTACTCCTAAACAGCTCAATTAAAACAAACAACCTAACATATTTGTTTTTTTAATATAAAAGATCATGTAAAAATGTGTTTTTAAACCTGTATTTACAGGGTCATCCATATATTAAGGCAACTCTTTGGCCGTGTGAGGGCTCACCTGCTGCCCCCTTTCTGGCCAGTGTGTCCCAGCATTCTTAGAGTTCTTAGCAACCTGTGACACTCTGTCTAGAGTATCGCCCAGCTCACTGATTTTACTGGTTGACACGAGTTCAGTGGGATGCTCTGGTTGGTGTCCAAGAGCCCCCATTCCAACCCCCCAGAATGTGCACCACAAACCATGCATCCCCCAAAACTTCCACCAACTGCAACTAAACCAGCACCCCTACCTTGCTCCCCTGTGTATATGAAGCAAAGGGCAGCCTTATTGCTCTGTGTTATCAGTCTTTTTAGACTACAGAAGGCTGACCAAAAGATTCTACTTCAGTGGGAAAACTAGAGAGGATATATGTCTTGAAATAAATCTTTTTTTTTTTTCTTTTAGGATCAGTACTTAACTCAACCTGCTTCCATTCTAATATGCTCCCAAAAAGGACTAAATAAGTAACAGTCTGTGCTATTTATGACTCTTTTGTGTAAAATTTTAATTTAGATCAGCTGTAAAATCGCAGTTCACATGTGTTTTTTTTTGGTTCCTATTAATGTTTAGCAGGCCTTTTGTGTAAGTCTGATTATTGGTTTAAAGCAAAAAGTTTCCCAGCACACTCACCAGCCAGCATGCAAAAAACTTGTCTCACCACTAAGGTTAAAAGCAGAGGTTTAGATACACGTCTTCTGCAGAAAATGTGAATGCCGCAAAGACGTGCCAAGGCACCTCTATATAGTGAGGTCCTAACTCTAAACTATGAGAGTCTCCATCTTGGAGCAAATGTGGCAAAGGATCAAATTGGGTGCAGGTTTGTCAGGAGGAAGCCCAACCTCCCTTGAAGGCACAGGGACGTACAAGAGACCCCACACATCACAATGGCAGCTGAGACCCCCATGCGTCACTGCACCAAATCAGTCAGGCAAAACAAATGGCAAACGCACTCATCAATTTGTTTCCCAGCACACTCACCAGCCAGCATGCAAAAAAACTTGTCTCACCGCTAAGGTTAAAAACAGAGGTTTAGATACACGTCTTCTGCAGAAACTTTTTTGCATGCTGGATGGTGAGCGTGCTGGGAAACTTTTTGCTTTGTACTGTATTAAAGCCTTCCATGTGCACCCATTTGTTTTCCTTGATTAATGGTTTAATCCCTCATCCTTTTGGTGAATTCAATACCTAAAACAGGATGTTTGGAGATGCTTCCAACAGCTGATCACTGGGGAAGGGAGGGGGTTAATGTACTTAGCTTTATTTATTAATAACCTGATGTAGAATTGGAACAACTATACACTTGCTCTTAGATTGGCTCACTAAGTAATAAAGCAAGGATCAGGATTACAGCCATACCGCCTTGGAGTCTACACTCCTGAAAAACAACTCCACATTGGCAGCTACCATATTTTTTATCTTTCAAATGTACAAGTTGAAAGTAAAATGAGTGCTTATGCACAGATTATTCATTTTGACTCAGTAAGGGAGTGAAATGAAAAGTGAACCAAAAACTTTAGTTAGCCACAGCAACCAATAGGATGTTAATTACTTGAATTAGAACACTGATATATGTATTCTGATTGGTTGTTGTCATTACCTTATGAAATAAGGCTTAACTATGTCATCTCTTTATCCCTTGAAATACAAAGATTGAACCATTGCTCGTTGATAAGACTAATTTTCAGCTTTAGCACCCTAACCAAAGGAAGAAATAAAGGTTTATGATATAATTTAGTTTGCTGAATTGCTACAATAACTCAGAAACACAGAACTCATAGTTATTACCGTCTTGACAATACTTTCCCGTAAATGTATATTAATATCAAGTAATTTCCACCAGATGGGATTATATATCTGTTAATTTTACAGGCAGTTAGCATTGAAAATGTTTCCTGCTGTCTGACAACTATATCTGCTATAGTCAGACTAAAATACAATCTAGAAATTTGAAAGTGTTTCATTTAAAAGCCATTAGATTGACATTATTATCAATTAAGTGAAATATATTCAACTAAATCATATTTCGAACTGAAAATTTTAGTTCATTTTAGATTTTATTGAAAATTGCTCTGAATACATAAACAAATGTAGCAATATATATATGTTTTCATGTTGAGTGCCAGCTTGTTAAATAATGTCTATGTGTGACACTTATAAGTATGTATTTACTCTCCAGAGTTCAAAGTACCCTCCCCAAGAATGCCTTTATCTGCTTCACTGTCCAGAAAGATAGCACCATTTTTTGTTCACGCCTTCCTGGGTTAGCATCTACTTCCTGGACTGAGATGCTGGCTCAATAATGACACAATCATGTAAATCCTAGTGCCTGTGTAGTTCTTGGCTATTCAGATTTGGGTGGAACTCAAATATGACCCAAATTTCCAGGATTTGAATTTTCAAATTCTGCTCACAGTTGTGGTTCTTTTTAAATGTATCACAGACCCATCATGCCTGGTGCACACTTTGACCCTGGTCAGCAGTCTCACAGCAGCCAATAAAGTGTGGGAGCTGGGTAACCCATTCCTTCACTATAGGGTAGGTGATTTAGTAAACTGTAAGCAAAGTTACATCAAGACTAACAAAGGAAAAATAACTATTTGTGTAAATTATTAGTGTAGCATCAAGAATAGAATAAGTTGGGTTTTGCATAGACAGAAATGAACGTGACTAGAATACTTTTACAGGTTAGGGATTGTTAAACTTCCAAATTGTAATGCCCACTCCAGTATAGTTGATTAGAGCATATGGATGGCTAGTGTAGCTTCACCTATAGCGGCTTAAGGCAAGCAAGACTAATGATCCTTGGTTGCTATATTCTTTGGTGAAGCTAAACAAGAGGCAAAGCAGAAAACCTGGAGAGCAGTGGGGTGACCGCCAGTCTATGCTGGTGTCAGGTAGCTAATATGGTGTAGTTGGTGTAACATGAGGAGGGATCGGTCCAGACAGCAGGCAAAGGACGTGTCCAGTAATCAAGCAAGGGTTGCTCCAGGTGGCAGGCAAAAGACGTGGTCAGTAATCAGCTAGGGGTCAGTCCAGGTGGCAGGCAAAAGATGTGGTCAATAATCAGGCAACAGTCAGATAACAGGCAGGTCAGGGTTTAGCTACAGCTGTGGCAGCTGTGGGTGAGGTACATGGAGAAACTTATTGCAGGTGTTGTAAGTTTTAAATCAAGCCCCCACAGCCACACAGTGTAAAATTAGCCAGCAGCAGAACAACTTTAAATTAAAGGCCAGGCAGGAGTTTACTAAAGACAAAGAGCACATGCTGAGATTCTACTACAAGAATTAAGATACTGCAGAGAGTACAGCAGTGTAACATTGGCCAGCAGCAGGACATTTTTAATCAGGTATAGTATGCCTAACTGGTGTATACCTAAATTTTATTTTGTCTAATGGTGAATATAGGAGGCATATAGCAGGAGCCTC
>NW_017306332.1:1203382-1230296 GCF_000935625.1 Nanorana parkeri | reverse complement strand
TGCTGCATGGCAGCCAATTAGCTTCTCTCCTTAATTTTCAAATCTTAACTGAACAAACTGAATACAAAAACTGATTGGTTGCCATGGGAAACTGCTTCAAATTCTCTCTGCTCCAGTTTGGATAAATCCCCCATGGTGTAGAGGAAATCAAGGCTGTTTCTATCCAAATATCAACTAATCCCACCATTATAATTTATTCATAAAACATGTAAGGGGTCCTTGCAAACACGATCCCTGTTCCTTTCAACATAGTATGTACTGTCCCTCCTACCATAGCTGGTAACATATATCCTGTTTCCTGATTGGAGAGTGCTATTTTCCAGTTAGCTAAAAGGTCAAAGTCATTCTGTAGAAGCACTGAAATTAAGCAAACTCACCCCATGCCAAAAAAGAAAATAGCACGAAAAAAATAGGCTTTGTTGTTGTATACTGAATGTTTGCGCTTCGGATAGAAAAGTTCCTGTAAGGCACATTGATATAATTCATATCACTTTATACATTTATACATAAATAAAATAAAAAAATTCTACATGTCAAAAAAGAAGAAACCTATTGGAGGGCTTGTAAGTTTTAAATCAAGCCCCAGCAGCCACACAGTGTAAAATAGCCAGCTGCAGAACAACCTTAAATTAAGGCAAGGCTCGAGTTTACTAGAGACAAAGAGCACATGCTGGGATTCTACTACAATTATTATTATTATTATACAGGCTTTATATAGCGTCCACAGTTTGCACAGCGCTTTACAATATAAGGAAGACATTACAATTACAATACAATTGAAGACAAGATGACAAGGAGGACCCTGCCCGTGAGGGCTTACAATCTAAAAGGCAGATACTGTAGAGTAACATTGACTCCTTCCGAGCAGTGTGAGGGGAATTAAAGATAGCCTATTTTTTGTGCCCTAGACAGGCACAGTGCAGTTCACTTAAACTGAAATGAGACATGTCAATAATTCCAGAGCACACATTTCAAATTTTAGTAGTAGATGTTGGGGATGATAAACCATAACTGGAGAAAAGGCAGAAAAGGTAACTACAGCAGGGTTTATCCATCTTTCAGAAACAATATGATTGGTTTCTAAGGGGCAACAGCTATCATTTCAATCTAATTTTGTAAAACACCCCTTTTGGCTTTGCTCAATGAATTCATTTTTTTATTATTAAGAAAAAAAATATAAAATATATTACCACAATCTTCCATAAAATTGGAAAATGTGTTTATTACAATTACCTGACACATACTCATAAGAGGAATTAGTAGACAATTTCATCTTTTGTGAGTATATTAACATTGTCGGAGTATAAATTTGTGCTCACATATAAATTAAACGCAAATTAACAAATATTACGTTTACTGGTTCTTCATATAAAGGCCAGGTTTGTACTTGGAAAAATGAAAAAAATGTGCAGGTGTTCACATTTTACTATTATAACACATTATAAAATATTATACCATTTCTATCACTTTCTAAAGAACATGCAATTTCAGAATGGTTATATAGCCCACTAATCACCCTTTTTATTTCATATATAAGTATATTTTTGTATTTTTCCATGTATGTGACAAGCATTTTTTTGCTTCCAAAGTTGAAACAGAATAATTGCACTATTTTTATACTTATAACTACAATACTCCTATGATTCTATAAATATCAAATTCTTCAAGGCACAGTGTCAAATTCTGTTCAAGTTCTTTAATCTTTACATTGTGAAATAAAGCAAATCCATAATGCATAGCAAAGAGGGTTCTGGTAAACCTTGTAAAAAAAAGCACAGTAAATTAATAATGCCATTTAAACCATAAGTTTGATGCATTAAAAAAAGAAAATATATATAGGCTTTCTATAATGTTCTAAAAGTATAGAGAACTGAAACTGCAAAATATGCAGCCAATTTAAAAACTGTATATCATAAAGAATTTATTTGCAGTGTAAGTGAAGTTCATAATACAGATGTTAATTTAGGCTCTTATTTCGATAAATGTATTTCATATTCATCTGCAAATAGAACCAGTCTCTTCAGTCTGAATAATGATGAAGTTAAAGGATTTTTCTAAATGTAAGTAAAACTTTTGATTAATTGCTTGAATGCTGTTTGCTATATTTTGACAAAAGCATTGTGTAAAATATTATTCAAATTTCAGGTTTGCAATTCTGCCTATTAATTTTCAGTCATTCAGTTTAAAGGTTAAAGTAGACCTAAGGGCCTTTTCACACAATACCAATGTACATCTATGCAACATGTTATTGTGCATTGTTTTAGGTGTTAGTAAACAAGTAGTTAAGATCATACAACAATAATAAGTTAAACTAGTTAGGTAATTAATAAAAACTTAAAACAATTAAAGTCTATTGTTAACTAATATTGATCTTCCGGGGTTCATCCATGTTTGAAGATGTTGCGCAGCATCCATACAGTATCGGCAGGTGAGAGTAAGAAGGAGCAGTGTCCCTTCTTCCATATTGCTCCCTCCCTTTAGGCAATCCTCCCATAATGCAAATCTTGCCCTTGACATGATTTATGTAATCAGGGAACTCTGGAGAAGGAGTTACCTGTGACATTATTACCCATATATGAACTAATACCAATACTGGCTTTTGGGGGAATCCCTCTCAAAGCACCCCCTAATATTGAAGAGCATGCAAACTGTTATCAGCATAGCGGGGCAGAGTGCACACCCGCTTGCTAAGGAAATATCAGGTCAAATATCTGGTGTACTGGCTGGTTAGTGGCATGGGCACTACTCTTTTTTATAATATAAAGTAACCATAGAAATACTAAACCTGTGTTAAAAATAGGGGTTCAGCAATATTCTTTGACAGCCATTGCATTTTAGTAAAAATGCAATGAATTAACATATGAATTAAGGAAAATTTAAAGACAATATAGGTTGAGGGAATGAGTGAATCTTGGCCATCTATACCCACTACTGCTATCAGTGAAGTAATTTTTTTCATTATAAATAAAATCTTTGGACTCTTTTGTTACACTAGCAGGCTCTCCTGTTTTTTTTAGTTTCTCGTCTCATGTTTTGAGTGATGTTTCCACCTACCTCCTGAGCTGACAATCGCCCCCGAGAAATGTAAGTTTTTTTCACTTTACATGTGATGTTCTGTGTTGGATCCCCTCAGCAGATGTATATTCTGGCTTTTACCAGTCTTTTGTGAGTGCATACTTTACCCCTCTCTTCTGTGCTCTGGTGTCACTTAGAGAACACGCATGTTTGTTGCGCTCCTATCTTGTTCTTTTATTATCTCTACAGCTCATTTTCTTCTGCTTGTATACAGGAGCAGCACACCAAAAACATCCATTACCTCTCCCCCTTGGGAACCTGTTTTTGTGTGCTAAGCTTTTCTAAAAAGAAATCTTGTTTTTCACATTTTGCAATAAGATGATTGGGTAGTCCAAGGGAATAGAGATCCAGCTTTTTTTTTTTTTGCTGTCATTAACTTTGCAAAGAAAACATACACTTTCCTAAGTGAACAATCACTTCTCCTTTGAAAAGTAAATAAAAGAGTTTGTCGGGGAGAGGGGTAGGAGAGAAGGGGAAAAGAGGGGGTGAGGGTACAAAGGAAGGGAGTAGCCAGTGGAATACATACCACTTCCTCCTATGTCCTAAAAATGAAGAAGGGGGAACTGTTCTACAGTACCAACATGTCCTAGGGTGACGACTCTGCTTCTCATAGATACAGTACAAAAAGTGAACACTAGGACAGGAAGTGTGTTACTATCAAAATTACCAGGTTAGATAAAGGGATAAAGCTGTCAAATATTACTTTTTGGTTCTTGGGTTTAGATACACTTCAAGCAGATGATTTTCTTAGAGAAGCAAAATGTATTTCCTATTAAATCTCTCTGCTCATTCCAGATATTATGCTCAGAAACATATTTCAAGTGTTTTCATAATATTAACTTTACATTTACTTTGCTGATCTTCGCTTAAACCCAACTTATGGGTGGTGGAGCTCAACCAAGACCTTTATCTAGGATACTTTTTAGACTTGAAAGTAAGGCCTCCTAGTTCCACGTAAAGCTTAAACTCTAGAGGTCATGGCTCAGACACATTTCATGTGGAAATGAAGAACAAAATATATAGCTGGTGGGTTGTCTACAAGTTTGCATGCTGAGATTACTCAGTGAAATATTGCACCATTACTTTTAAGTTTCCATTTCTTTCGTTATTTTAGGATGCCAACGAGTTTGGCTCTGTTAACAAAAATGATATTTTATTATGTTCCTTACATTTCCCATGGGGACTATCCCTCATCTCAAAATCCTAGTATGCAGATTTTTGCACAATAGATATGGTTTTGGATCATTTTGAACAGCACATTTTTTATAATGCATTTGCGCATGTCTTCACAGCTCAGCTTTGGCCCTGAAGTGGAACGTACTCTGCTGACATCATCTACTTTAACACGTTTTTGCAGGACATATCACTCTCAAAAGGAACACCTAAGGGGCTTATTTAACACCATAAAATAAAAGAATAACTGTGTGAATTGATTCCTGGCAGCTATTCAGAAATCACATCACTGCAGTGTCCCTGTTTTCAGCACCCAAAGGATACGGCTTTCCAGCATTTCGGGGTTTTGCTGGAAGATGTGCTAAACAGCTGTGGAGGGGTTTGCTGGATAAGGGGCAGGCATTAATGTTGTGCCTATATGACATACTGCAAGAACACCTTTGGCCATTCAAATAGAGCAGACTAATGAATGTTGATTTCTGATCAGCATCAGTACATATCATATATTAGCACATATCTAATATATAAACATGTTGTTTAGCAAACTTATTTTAACTGTTTGAGGAATATAAAATTAAAGAGAGACAGAGAAATGTACCCATTATTATGGATGCAGTTTGCAGACACAGTGAACTAATGCAGCCATTTGCCTCCATAGCAACAAACTACCAATAATTCACTTCCTGACCTTTCAACTTTAGTCAGGTGGCTTAGAAAGGCCAATAATGGGAGTTTTGTTATGAGCCAGTTCCCTTTTTATAAAAGGCAGTGTTGCCAGCAGCCATATTGGCAATGTGCTTAGCTGTGATAGTGAAAGCATAGGGAGTGCTGCTGATAAAGTGCATAGGAACAGATTAGTGTAGGGCTTGTAGGCACATGTCTCTTAAAGTAGATATGAACACTTACTAAATGCCCTTTAGGGAGCAAAATGCTGTGTATCATGAGGATTTGGGGTTGCAATTATTTTTAAAAGTACCTTTTCTTTTAAAAAAAGTGTAATATTCCTAGGCAATGTGCATCAACACAAAACAGTTGTCACTGCATGCAAAAAATACCCAAACAAGGACCCTCATTTCACTATTACCAGATGGTAAAGCTTATAATAACATTTTAGTATTTAGATTAACATCTCAAACTATGCTTGAATTCTTTAAATTGCACAGAGAGTGCCTTTTTTTTTTTTAACTTTAGAGACATTTCTTGTGTCACCTTTGTGAGGCCAGTGTCTGAGGAGGTGGAATTATCTCGCATTTTTGCATAGGGACAAAATGTGGTTTAGGCCTAGGACTTCCTGTTTGTTTAAAGGTAGTACCTAGTTTGACCTGCAGTCCCTGCCCATGTTTGATTTACAAGAGCAGGGACACCTGTTTGTCCTTCCATTAGTGTAATGGAAGGACGGGTAGCCTGTTTTGCACTTGAGGAGGAGAAGGAGGAGGAAAAACGCATATTAGCATCAGCCATGAAAGTGGCTGCTATGTACCCTTGATGAGGGGGAGTGCAGGCCTTTTGCTGCAAACTTGTCTCATAAAGATGTTGGTCCCACTAAGTTCTGTAGTCTAGAGTCATGTGTTTCCTCATGCATGTGGTGCCAAATGGCTGGTACTTTTAACAAGGCTGAAACACTCCAAGCAGAGACTGCAGACCACAATGGTGCTGCTGGCAGCAGCATATGTTAAAAACGCCCACACTGCAGAGCTCTTTCTATTTGCTGCCTATTCCAGTAAACTTTCTTATAGCTTCTAGCTCTGTTGTAGCTGCTACATCTACTGTTCAGTTAAGGTGTCACAGTCAAAACTACCTAAGAAAGCCTTTTTTTTCAAGTTGACATTAATCCAATAGGGGGGCTGCTGCTGGTTTTAAGCCAACTAAAAGTAAAAGATAAAAAAATCAATTACACATCCAAATAATGTTATACCAGAATGTGGTGTCCCTGATGCTCTCCATTAGTATTATACTGTTCTGTAGCACCACATACAGCTTATACGTGCCTCCCAAGCATGTAAGGGAAATGCAGTGTATTTTTCCCATGTGACCCTCGAAGTCACATTATAAGGAGGACCCACTTCCCATTGTACAGTAAATGTATTTTGCATTGGTGCATGTCCCCCATGGTAGTGCCCGGCTGCTACCTCTACCCTTTGGTTTTAAGTTTGCAATTTTAGGACTTCATGCTTGGGTCAACGAATCCCTCAAGATCCGAATCAAGACACATTCCCTAATCCCTACCTCTTATGTTTCTTCTCCTTTCAATGTTCAGTCACAGACTGGGGGAGGAATAATACCTCGGTTACATAACTGCAAATCAGGTCTTCTATCTTGCCATCCAGAGCTGTGCTTTGCGGCAGAGCTGTGTAAATTTCAGGACTGGCTGGATAGAAAAAAAATAAAACGTTTGACAGGTATAGAGCTTCCATATGTGTATTCAAATCTGTACTTAGCTGTTTGTCTGGAGCTTAATCATATTATGCCCTTCCTTATCATTCAGGACATTTTTACAATATAGATTAAAAAAACTAACATTGCAGAAAAGAAAAATGTTAATTTTGGGTGGGCACTGCTGGGTTCAAGGGATCCAATTACCCACTGAATTTGTATATCTCTAGAATACTGTAATTGTGAGACTGGAATAGTGACAGTTTAACTCTTATACAAAGCTGGCCGTGTGGAAATCAAAGGTTCTTCTGATGTCTTCTTTTGTCTGTTGATTTGGCCATCTATACACTTTAAGCAGAATTGAACCTTCAGTTTAAATAATCTCTTCCAGCTGCTGCAGAGTGGGACCCTTACTCTTTTTGTGGAAGCAGTGGTCCTCCTGTAGAGGTCTGACATGCTCCTAACCGAGTCAGACCTAGACACATTGGTATTCACCAAAACTAACATCTCACTTATGGCTTACTATATTATGTAACAGAAAGCGTAAAGCTAATTTTCCTTTCCTCTTAACACATCTATGGGAATGCTTTCATTTTTGTAAAAGATGATAAATTGATCTGAATTGGACGGTTGAGACTGAGGTCAGTTGCAAAAACACTTTTACATTCTCAAGTTATCATTTTTATCCCAGTTAGACTTGGAAGTCTATAATACGTCAGGTGCTTTCCTGTGTTATTCATGTGATTTTCCGAGATCCTGTAGAAACCAAATTCCCTTGTCGTTGAGCATTGTAACTAGGCGTTCCACATAAAGCCGTATTTACGCTGAAACCCAGAAAGCAGAATTTAATCTGTTATACTATTCTGGCAGTTTGTACAATCGTTATAGAATATTTAACCTACTCCCAAAGTACAAAGCAAAACAGTTCAGGGGGACAGTCATAAAAAACACAGCTGTTTTAATTCACACTAAAGTGTTGGATAAAAGTTTAATGCTCAGCACAATGCTGGGATTTCTGCACACTATAATGAATACGCAGCACTTTTTGTTTGCTTGCTTTATTTTATCCAGTTTCTCCTTGGGTGTACCTGGCAATTCAGGGTCTATTACCTTGGAGAGACAGGAGGTATGAAAATGAAAGGGTCAATGGAGTTACTATACAAAAATCTTTATAATCCCCGGTAAGCGCAATGAAGAATTTGATGTCCTCTGCAGATTTTGTTTTATTGTGCACTCTGCTTGTTCTGTTGTATTTTCACCAGCATGTGTTCCATCTATTTAAGGGTATGATATTGGCTCTGTGAGTTTGTGCAGGTGTTTTTTGTAGTGGACTGAGAATTTTCTGTGTGGTTGAATGAATGGCTTTGTGTAAATGTGAGGAGAGCTTGTGTGTGTTTTGTTCTTCTTCCACATTTCTGTATGCCTTTAGCAAGTGTTTGTTGTTTGACAGCCAGATACACTTACACCCAGATTTATAAACTCTTATTTTTCCTTTACTTAGTGCTGCTCTTGTTCAACCCAGAGTGACCTTTTTTAAAAGCAGACTTTATTCAAATTTGAATACAAATCCTTATTAATAGCCTTGCTGAGATGGCTAAATAAAGAGTAACAAGTTAAAATGATAACTTTTTCTGGAGAACACGATGAGCCAGGCTTCCTTCATTGCTGACCAGTAACCATATGTCTAAAGGCCTCAACACTTTGTCATATAATTGAAACAAAGAGAAAAAGAATAATTGGTGGCTGTGTTCCAGTAGTCTGTATTCATAGTTGGGGACAAAACTGTCAATAATCAAAATAGGTTAACAAAAGAAGAAAAGTAAAAAAACCATACTTTCTAATATAACTTAAAGGAGAAGTATTGGGGGAGTAAAATATACCCTTTCCAATACTAAGAGCCGTGTCAGAATACAAAAAAATAATAATTTTTGGCCATAAGAATGCATTGCTAGATTCCTATTGGCTATTTCAATTTGCAATAGCCAATAGCAGACTAGCATTGCAACCGACCTGCAGTTCTCCATCAGGTCCACCACTACTGATTGACAGCAGCAGAGGGCAGGTACAATGCTGGTTTGCTATTGGCCATTGCAAATTGAAATAGCCAATAGGAATCTAGCAATGCATTCCTATGGCCAAAATTATTATTTTTTTTCTATTCTGACACGGCTCCGTGTCAGAATAAGAAAAAAAAAGAAAAAGCAGTGTTTTCTCTCCTTGGTGGCCGGGAGCGGGAGACTCCCGGAGCGCCCGGGAGAGTTAGGCTTTTTTTTTTCTTCTTTTTTTTGACGGCAGCAGAACCGCCGGCCAATAGAAAACTGTTGGGCGGAGCTAGCTGTCATTGCTAGCTCTGCACAATCATTTTCTATTTTTATTTTTCTACTTTTCTAACTGTTTTTCTGTTCTGCTCGGTCCCACAGAGAGACCGAGCAGAACAGCCGAGCCCAATGCCGATCTACGGCTGAAGTCAGCCGTACCAGCCTGAAGTGAATAGCCGAACAACGTTCGGCTCACTTCGCTTTAGGTCGGTCATTCACTCAGCTGTCTACGGCAGCTTAGTGAATAGGCCCCTATATTTTTGCTTGCACATGAGTGGATGATGGGAATCTGCAAAGCTTCACCTCATTCACTAAGCTAAGGGAAAATTCCCTTGCAAAGTAGACAGTCTATTTGGCTTTAGCAAGTCAACCCAAAAGTATTGAAGTAAAGATGCCCGTACACTATGCGAATTTCAGCCAATTCCTGATTACCCGAAATTCGCACAGTGGGTGCTGCTGTCGGCACCCTTTCGGCTGAAATCCCTCGATTAGCTGATCAAAGGAAAATCTTTGAATTAACAGAGCCAGCGGCTAATGAGCTCTGCTCGGGTAGTCCGACAGCGGCCGGCGGCCACAATCAGAATACAATGAGGACAACGGGAGATTCCTCAATCAATGCTCGTATGCATTGATGGAAAAATCGGTAATATTTTCTTCCTTCAGCCCACAAGTTGAATGAAGAAAATATTAAAGATTATGGCCAGCTTAAGTCTTAAAGGAGAACTAGGAGGTGAGTGAAAATCACTCATCCTCATAGTTCGAGCCGACCTGGGACAATGATACTGTCACAATAATGACAGCTCAATAGATCGGGAAGTGAGTGAACACATACCGTCGCTCGCTCACTTCTCGAACATCTCCCTGCAGAGAGCCGTGACGGGGGGAGGGCGGGTACAGCTGGCTCTGCCTCTAGACAGGCAGAGCCAGCTTTCACTCATGCAGCTGGGTGGATCTCGACAGTAAAGTCGGGATCCATCCCGGCTGCAGCGGTCTCAGTTTACCGCGAGCTGTAACTCGCAATATACTGAGCTTTGGGTCACGGGAGGATGCTAGTATATGTCCTCCTGTGACCTTTAGGAGAACTATGGGAAAAACACTTACCCCATAGTTCTCTTTTGAGCCAGGCAGCTAGAATTTTCAAAAGCTAGCAATGTCAGCCCCCATACTTCTCTCTCATGACAGAGTCACTGTAGGTAATACAGTGCACCTGTTACTTTGCCAAATAAAAAGTTAGCTACATATAAAACCTCTAAGCACTTTCTACTTTTCCACCAGTTTCTTCTTCAGAGAATTTTACACATCTCATTACCATCATGTCATTACACTGACTGTTACAGTAATGGAAAAGAAACTTTAAATTAATGAAATGTCAAACATAATATTCTAAGGACATTAAATTTAAATTAAGCAATTCACATTAAGCTGATTACACTAATAAACACAAGTGCTGCATTTTGTTATATGGAAGACAAAACTATACACAGATTCAGTATAAATAAAATCATTTATTCGGAGTTTACCTAAAACTAGTGCAGGATCTCAGAGCGATAGTGCTTATTTACACAGTGGGCCGACTCATACAGAGCTCTTATAATACACATAAGAAAATCAGAGCAGACTATGTAACTCTTCATAATCGATACTGCATAGTGTAAACTGATGATTGTACTTCCTGCTCTATATTTTCATGCTTACCAATACAAACTGTGTGGGCATTTGTCCATTCATGTCTTTAAAGACCATAACCAACTCATTTAGCAAGTGTGAGCCACACACTGTTTATTTATTTATTACAGGTATTTCTATGGCATTGATGATTTATGCACTGCTTTACGTACTACATATACTTGAGGAGGAAACATACACAAGAACAGGGAGAGCATGCAAACTCCTTGCAGATAGCATTCTAATCAGAATTTAAAAGATTGTTACATCTTCTATAGCAAATGATAGCTGCTAAATGACATGACTTATAGCACTCCTTCTGCCTTTTCCAGCTGCTGCAAAATGACAGTTTGAAAAATAAAGACAACATGCAAAAATCTATGCTCATTGCGTACTATAAAACACAGTGATGTCTGAAATTTTCAAATGAAGGCAAGGTTTCCCATTCTGTGAGAACATTAACAAACACACAGAAGAAGCCATACATAACATTTGCAGGTCTTATGGTCAGGAACCAAGCATGGTTCCTGCTCATGTGATCACTATGACGGTAAATCATGGTGATCACATGAGGTTTTTTTTCCTTCTTTATGCCTGAAGAAGGGACCACCACAGGTTCTGAAACATTGCTGTCCACTAGTGTCAACATGTATGTTTGGCAACCGAATTAAGGCGCCTTAACAAGTTGGACCTTGGTGTGCTGGTGACGTTATTGCTTTGGGATTACAGTCTGGTCTGCGGTGGGATATATACGCTATTTAGCATGTGCGGGCAAAAATGCACATTTCCCGGCTGCATTTGGGTTGCTATTAACAATTTTTTTATGCACTGTGTGAACGCGCACCGATGCATGCGCATGATTCACTTTTGGTGCATATTCACAGAACACCAAAGTGTGAACTTGGCCTAAATGTATAACTTCTTGCTGCAGCTGGAGGTTAACCTCAGTGGGCAAACAGCCTATTTAGTTTGCCTCTTTGCCGAACAGTGAACAGCTAGAGTGCCTGCATCGGCCCGAACTCGAATTCCATCACTAATAGTTAGTTGTGGGAAAATAACACATGGTTTTTAGAAAGAAGACATTAGGATTGATTTATAAAGGAGTAGAAGCTTTCACTTAGTACAGTAGGTTGATAGTAAATAAGGATAATACCCAGTTATGTATAAGGGAAATGAATGCTAGCACATGCTTGGTTGATCTAAGTGAATGCATCTTTATTTTATTTACCAAGTTTAGTCAACATTGCTAAGTGAATGGTCTCTACTCCTATTAACTCAATCCCATTCATACATAAGGCTCAATGTGAGCAATAGTGACTCATGGTGTGCTGGCCTCCTTTGAAAATTTCCCTGATTTTCCAGCCATCTCAGGAGAGCCAGGGTAAACATTAAAATATGTTTCAGAATACATGGAAGCACACTGATGATTTAATTTCAGAGGTGGTCCTTAAAATACTCTTAATACAAAACACTTCTGCCACCTGTAATACACGTCCACTGCTGGTCTATAGTCCCTGCTTGTAGTAACACACATTAACATGTTTTTAGCATACTGTTAGCATTTCAGTAAGTCACACTAGCAGTTTGTTGACATTTTTTGAATATCACAGCTGATACTGTTTCTGCTCCCTGCACATTTCCCTAAATCCTTTTAACATGCTGATAGACACATCCATTAAGTTGTGAGATTTTTTTTCTTTCACTCCTACTATAATGGGATTTACTGATTAAACCTACAAGATGGGCTGCCTTTTCTCTCTATCCACTCAGGTTAATGTTTGCATTAAAGATTTTGCAGAATTAATCTTCGTAAAGCTTTTTTTCACTTAGAAGTTAATTTCCTTTACAAAAGACAAGATAATTGTTGTTCTCTGAGGTCACCTGAAACAAGGTGACAGTGTTGGGGGGTCACTGTGAACACACTGAGGTGGCTACAGAAATTAGATGTCAAAGTAAATATAAACTTTACCTGAATTACATTCATTTGCTAAAACACTGTGTATCATTTAAAAAAAAAAAAAAAATACTTGTTTTCACTTTTTTTTTAATCCTTACTGATCTCATGCAGCCACTTTGCACCAACATCCCATCATCATGCATGTACTCCAGCAATGGCTACATGACATTGCTCATGGTGGGTTTCTGAGTGTCAATAGTGGACCATGCCTGTATAATTTTTGTTGCAATGACCACTTGTGGTCTCCATTGAAAGACAGTTTGTTAACTCTATTGAAAGACAGTTTGTTCACCTTATAACGGGAAGTGCCTGAACAAGGTCATTCTTGGCGGGATCATCTGTTTTTACTTTAATAAATGCTGAAGATTTAAATATAGTGAAAATAACTTTTGAAACTATATTAACATGGTAAAGATTGATGAAAATTTAGTGATTGGGTCTTTTATTTTTGTTTATTTTTATAGCACTGACAATTTACACAGTGCTTTAAATACTGCACATTCACATCAGTCCCTGCCCTCAAGGAGATTAAAGTCTAAGGTCCCTATTGTGCACGCATACAGGGCCAATTTTAGAGAGGAATCAATTAACCATCCAGCATGTATTTGGAGTGTAGGATTAGTCTGAATGCTGAGATCAGTAATCAGTCCGACCAAAATTGTCCGGATTGGCCTGCGCTAAGAAGCCTCAAAGTATCAAAGTCCAGATTCTTCCAACCCATACTTTCAATACAGGGCTGCTGCAACCACAGATAGTGGTTGCTATTCTTTATAAGGTTATTACTGCTGTAATGGAGCACCTAGCATGAATATTATGTTGCATGATTTTTCACAACTGTGCCAAAGTCCCATTCCCATCAACACCCTCTGCTTGCCTTGTCATAACAGGTCTGGTGTAAAAAGCAACACTGCTACTTTCAAACATCAAGAGACACTCTGTGAATGTTCACTCTGCCACAAAGAGTAGAAGACTCAAAGGTCACACATGACCCTTCTTAAAGGGTAAATATATTTATATAAGTTTGTATATTTTTAAAGTTAATGTTTTTTTCTGATTATTGTTTGCCTTCTTTGGTTCCTATCTTTCCATTTCCATTACATACCTTATTTTAGACCCAGTGATGTCATCTTTGCAATGCAGGCAGATCCTGGTTCATGGTAGGGGCTAGCTGGGTGCTGTACATAGCTTCCTGAAAACATCACAACACCCTGCCTCTGTACTCCTCTCAAGAGCCCTCAGTCCTGATGCAAGCAGTGGGCTGGCTTTTGGAAATAGTTATGCAAATAACACAATGCTGGTGGCTGTGTGCTAGTCTGGAGGAGTGGGTGTTCCTATAATACATTTAAAAAAGCAGTGTGTGGGCAATGCATTTACTGACTACAAAAGGACACAAGACATTTGTGTCTCCTCACTGCACAGGCTGCATCGATAAACATTAAAGTGTATTTTCACTTTTGCAGCCAAATTGGGATGCCCTATTTTACATTTGTTACATGTTCCCATTCACAAAACATAAGCTAAAAAATATTTTAAAAATGCTTCTTGCAGTTTAAATAGTTTTTACTTGAGTTAGGGTTTCTTGGCTTCGTAAGGGTTAACATTTCTACTTGGTTTCTCCTTCTTTGTAATGTTGGGAGGGTCTGTGAGGGGTGAGGAGTTTGTTTATTACAATCTGTAAAGTAGATTTGAATATTGTCTGTTCTAGCAAAGGATTAAAGGAGCTCACCTCCCTGCTCCGCTCGATCAGCCTCCTGTGACAGTGTGTCAGAGAGGAGAGTGAGCACAAACACTCAGCGATCAGTGATCGCTGAGTGTTTGTAGATAATTGAGGACATGGTATGTTAACTATATCCTTAATTATGAATGAATGGGAGGTGAGCTACATCACCTCATGTTCATTCATAGTTGTAGGTATAGTAAACATACCATGTCCTCATGTTATCAATGAACAGGAACACTCATGGAGGATGCCTGTTCATTGATAACAGCGGATACAGAAAAAGAGATATAGGGCTTTGTGTCCTAAATCTCTTTTTCTATTTTAAAAGGGAGACATCAGGGGTCTGTTTAGACCCCCAATATTTCCCCGAAGCCCCTAAAAGCAATGTAAAAAATAAAAATATTTATTAAAAAATGAATTAATAAATATAAAAAAATGTAAAAGTTTATAAAAAATAAATAAAAATAAAATAGTAAAAAGATTTAAAAAAATTAAAATAAAAAAACATTTTCGGTATCAGTTTCGGTTTCAGCCTGACAATTTTTTTATTTCGGTTTCATTTTCGGTTTTAAAATTTCCATTTCGGTGCACCTCTAGTATATAGCCTTCATTAAAAATACTGATATGATGTTTTTTTGGGGGGCGGAGGTAGTGAGCTTTATATAGCTGTACTCTGGCTGAGGTCCAGCTGTTGGACATTCCACCTCAGTGACTACAATGGTAAAAGTAACGCATGCATAATCTGCTTTTTGGCATTGCTTTCTTTGCTGTTCTTCTTTGCCTCTACTGTATGACATCACTTTTTTTTAGTATTCGGCCCACAAGCCTTCTGCTTCAGCAGAGGACTTTATATGCAGCCTCCTCTCTGGATATACTTGGACAGCATTGCTGTAAGTGATAGGTTAACTTATAGATCACAAAAGACTGCCAAGATAATTCAAATTTACTTTTACATCCATGTAAGTACAAATTTACTTTTCACTAAGCAGCCTATCCAATTTCATCCTAAAATCATTTGCTGATTTGGCAGTTAGAGCTTCCCTAGAGATGGACTGAGCAAAACTCCATAATCACTACTATGGAATACAAATAGGATTTTTCTGCTCAGTACAATTTAGTTTTTTTTGTATTTAGTTACATAATGGAATTTTGTTGCATTTGCTTTGCTAAAATATGTAACACGTTACCAGGCGATAGATATACAGTTAAAGTGTATGTACAGCCAATTTTTTTATTTTATATATTTTTTTATTTCTATATATTTTTTTTGCTGTCTGTTTATAGTTAGGGAAATCTTCCTTCACTTTCTGCCCCAGAAATGCAACAGGAAGTTAGAGGAAATCTCCCAAAGTCAAGGGAATTCCTCTCCAAAGCTGACCATAAACCTATAGCTTTTCTATAGATTTTTTTCTATCAGCCTTTGGTCAGATGGAAAAAGTGCAACAGATTCCTCTAACTATGCTAAACTGTGTGGATGGAGGGATCTCCCACTGGGCCAAGCTTCAGTATATTGCTAGTCGGATCCGCTGACTCTCAAAACACCTGAACAGTGCCTGCATCCAGTCAGATTGTTTAGGTATTTTGACAGCCAGCGGGGACAACTAGCAAGATACTGAAGTTGGCCCAGTAGGAGATTCCTCCATCCACACAGTTTATCGTGGAATCTGTTGCACCTTTTCCTTTCTCCATAGAAAATCTGCAGTAAATCTATAGGTGTATGTCCAGCTTTAGACAGCTATCCCTTGAACAGGTGTCCCTATTTGAAGATTGCCCCTCATCTCTGTTCTGTTCTTGGGACAACTATTACATTTTGAATTTCTCATCACTTTCTTTCTCAGTGACAGTGGTCACCAGTACAAACAAGGGCTGAATGGGGGATTCAGAATACCAAAAGGGCATCTAACTTGACAGGGCGTCTAACTCTTCCATGATTCTATCCAAAACAAAAAAATTTTTGCCTAGAAATACCCTTTAAGGACCCATTCACACGGGATCTGTTACGTTAAAATCTGTTTTTAATGAAGGGTAAACAAAGGGTGACAAAAAATTGATGGGTGTGAATAGGGACAGTTCATACTAAGGCATTGCATTGCTGCTCATCACTTTCTTTCTCAGTGACAGTGGTCACCAGTACAAACAAGGGCTGAATGGGGGATTCAGAATACCAAAAGGGCATCTAACTTGACAGGGCGTCTAACTCTTCCATGATTCTATCCAAAACAAAAAAATTTTTGCCTAGAAATACCCTTTAAGGACCCATTCACACGGGATCTGTTACGTTAAAATCTGTTTTTAATGAAGGGTAAACAAAGGGTGACAAAAAATTTATGGGTGTGAATAGGGACAGTTCATACTGATGCATTGCATTGCATTGCATTGCTGTACATTGCACACAAAAAAAAGTAGAGCATGCTCTACTTTTTTCAGCTCAACGCAACACATCAAAAATGCATGCTAACGTGCTAATGCAATGAATCACAAGATATTACAGTCAAGTTGGTCTACTCAGGACATGTTACGTCAAATAAAGCTTGGCAAACAAATAAAAACAAAAAAGAAAATGCGACAGAACACAACGGATTGGAAATTCATTGGAAAGTACAAACGCAAGTCAATGGACCCTCCATTGACTTGTGAGTACCTTCTGATTTTGGTGTGAATGCACCCTAAATAAAAGCTCTGTGTAGTGGCATTATTACGCTTCAGGGCCTCTGATGAAAGAAAGATGAATACAAAATATCTGGTCATTTCAGATTTCACATAACACAGTGACATCAGTGTGCTCTGTAGACAACTTGTAGTCTCTGACAGGAAAGTATGTGGCAGAGTGACATCACAGTATCACAATTAGGAGAGCGTTGTCACCAAAACAAGAAGTACCTAAAAAAGCCTTTATAGCACGGTCACCAGGTATTATTTTAACAAAACTAGCAGATTTAAAACAACTTTTGAAACTACATTAACATGTAAAATCTAGATATGAGAGTTTAGTGATTGGATTCACTTGTGCTCTAAGACATTGCCCGAAATGATCCACCTATGTATGGGCACCCGATGACAATGCCAGATTTTTTTGGCGGTCTGTTCTTGTTGGGAAATAATGATCTTCATGTTGGATGTTTTTCCTTGGCATGCTATTGTCTTACCACAGGATGAAATAATGTAACTAGCAGTGGCACTTTCCCTTAAATTTCCAAACAGGTTTGGTGGAGAATAGTTATTGCAACTGTTTTTATTTCAGCAACCAATAAAGTGGAACAGTAAACACTTGAGCATTGTAGAAACCACAACGTTTTATTTAGCACACTGTGTATAACACCCCTACTTATAACTTGCTCCCCAGGAAGAGTTATCATTCCCCATACAGTGCCTCATCTTTCTATCTGGAGATAAGGAGGCCTGAGGATCGGTGTTCACATTGGCATGTAAGGAGCGGGTCTGCAGAGCTGCAGTGGCAAAGGACCTACCTGTAAAAGTGGGTGGAGCCAGGAGCCAGGTGGCAACCATAGCTCTGCCCCTATTAAAAAGAACCCACTACCTCCCCCCACCTGTGAGAAAAGAGTGTTGCCTGGGATTGTCTTGGCTCAGTGACACACTTATTAGCACATCATTCAGTCTGTTTAACACAAAAGGAAGGAAGAGGTTAACTGGTTGCTGGCATTTTAATTACCCAGCACAAAATGAACAAGAGGTCTATTACCTCAATAATACAGATAAACAATGTGGCCTTCTCTCCAGAAGCAGGCATTTCTGACATCTTTCACCCATCAATAAACAATGTTTTGTTTCACCCTTAACCCTTTTATGACCAGAGGTCACTGAAACCCAGTTGCCCAGGCTAAATTATCAGAGTCAGTATACCCTCGGTTAATTTGACATCTCTATGACTGATTTGCCTGCCTACATAATTTTTATAATTTTTTTAAGTTTATTAAAAATGTGATTCATGAAATGATTTTAATAAATTCTTTGTTTATTGTATTTATTATATACTGACAAATGGACAAAGGTAAGCATCAGGGAATCCAGTAGTCATTGTTGGTGGAGTGCCCAAGGATGCTTTTATATCTTCAAAGAAGATCACTGAGAAATTCACCACTAATATGTGAAACAAAACTGTTAACAAATTGAGATGGTAAAATGTAAGGAAACATTTAAACAAAAACTTACATACGTTTGTAACAAAAAATAAAGTACTTTGCAATTACAACCTGTTTCCTATGTTTAGCTGTTTTTCAAATATTTAAATTTGCCCATTCCTGCAAAAGTTCTACACTATCTGGCAGTCCATGGTGCATTTCTGCCGGTGAGGTAGATAGGCAGATGAAGAGACTCATTTCACATTTGGTGCAGTTTTTCACTCTGCACGGTCCCTCTTATCTATCTCCACATTATGTTGCATTGTATCTCCTTCCAATGAAGAATGGGAAACAGTTCAAAGTCTGAAAAGAGCCAAATACACTGCAGCTTTATTGATCTATATGCTTGGTAAATTTACCAAAAGATTTCTTTAACAGATGAATTTTCTTTCATTATGAATGTTTGCAAACTAGTTGTAAATAGTAATAAATATGATACATTATTGCTGAATAAAAGAAGTGGCATAAGAGGTGTAGACATAAGGGATGCTTCCACTATCTGACATCTGGATCAACAGTGGGTAATTGTGGGCATAACGTTCTGTTTAGACTTTTTTTTTTTCATATCTCTATAGGTTGAACTCGATGGACATATGTCTTTTTTAAACCTGACTAACTATGTAACTTACTGTAAAAAAAACATCAATAAATAAATACACAATAGAAAAAATGACCTATGTACCTCATAATACATAACATTGGTTATATAAAGGTCTTCCGCTGACCACAAATCTGTGACTTGCTGCACAGAGGCTTACTGTGCTAACCACTTTCCTAAACATGTACACAGTAGCAACAGAGAGTAATAATAATATATCAATTGTAAAAACTATTTACATATGAACACAGTGAAGCCACACACTGCTAATTCTGTACTAGAACTTTATTTTGTCAGCACTGACAGAGATGCTCCAACCATGTCCTCTCTCTGGCACATTTTTCCCCCTGCTGGGGCATAAACATAGAGCTGTTCTACTAATAAGCATGGGAAAATGCACAAGGGGTAAGCTCAGCTCTGTGAGGCTTCACTACTTTCATATGGAACCAGTGTGGGAAAGTGACAGGACCCTGAGGTTGCTGGCACCCGTGGCTGGAAAGAGAGTGGAAGAGGGTCTAAGAGCAGTTTTAGGGATATGTGATTTATAAAATATACACATGAGATTCTCATGATTTCATGATGAGAAACTGTGACAGCTCTATATATGACAGGAGAAGGATGATGCCCAAGAAATGTGGAATTAGGTCGGCAGAGGTGTCCGATAGTGACAAATGAAGTAAATGTGTTTAGTGAATTTAGTAATTTTTATTCAATAAAGTGAAAACATGTAATACACCGTCTAGATATGTGTACCCCAGCAATGATTGCTATCCCTACGGTGATATTTGGGGAAGTTAGCACAATGGTGAGCGCTTAATGACCAGTCTCAAAATACTTTTAACATAAAAAGGACAGCCTTTTATTTCATCCATAACAGAAAAAGGGCTTTTCTTCAGCAGCACAACATAAAATCCGCTAGTCTCTCAGCAAACAGAATACAGTATATCATCTCACTATTCTCAGGTTGTCCCATACACAGTGTTCCAGTCCCAGGACTTTAACGTTTTCCTCAACAAAAACTTCTTAAAGTTCTTAGAGTTCTTGTGGGATTTCAACACACACCCCTTATGCACCCGGCTCTCTCAGCCTCTCTAAGTCTTCTAGACTCCCTGGCTGTTCCTCGTGTGCTCGTCTGGACTCTTAAGGCTGACCTCAGCCACCTGATCAGGAGCAACACCTGGCCCCAGGGTGGGAGATTTCATCCCATCCAGAACACTTAGAGGGTTATTCACAAAGCTGCCGAAGGATCCAGCTGTAGCTTCGGCTGATGCTTCGGCTAGCTTCGGTTACGGGAGCCGTACAAGCCTGAAGTGAATAGCCGAACAACGTTCAGCTCACTTCACTTCGGGTCGGTTATCCACGCGGCTGCCTTAGGCAGCTTTGTGAATAACCCTCTTAGAAATCTCCAGAGTTCCAGATCCCAGCTACAATCCAGAAAACCTGGAAGAAACTGAAAGGCCAGCTTCTTCGCTGCAAAACTGTTTACATTCTGCACCCAGGGCTCCTCTGGCTGAGAGCCCTGGGCGACTGTGTCACCAAATGATACTGTGGCATTGCCACTCACTGCCCCACTACTTATGCGTGTGTGGTTTCAGGGTCAAGACGCGAGGGGAAGCTCTCTAACAGGAGCACAGACAGAAATACAGTGTTTTACAAACTCCATAGTAATGTCTACTTTAAAGGAAGCTTTGCCAATACAGGGGAAAAAAAAAAAAACTTTATTAGCAGCAAAGCTAGCAACTTATGCAAGCCTTTTCTGTGCTTCCCCACCACTCCATTCTGTCATCAGAAGGCAAAGGGACATATCCAGTACTTCTGTGCATGTGCCTTACTCCCATGCTGGTCAAGTAACAGTACTGGTGCTTGGAGTAGGCCACTCAGGCACCATTAAATGGGGGACATGAGAAAGTCCCCAGCAGCTTCAAAGCTTAAAGCTTCATTGGGCTAATTTTTATCATTTGTTCCAGCACAATCAAAAATTGGTTTACTTAAATTTAATTTTTGGAGGTGTATTTATACAAACGGAGGAAGTACTAAGTGGATAATAACTATTATTAAGCATTTTTGTATTCGTAACTATTAATCATTGGTATAACAGTTCATGAAGTACAGATCTGCAGAGGAAGGTGCTATATTGCTCTTGCTTGTGGCAGAACTTTATTGTAACTAGTTCAATTTCCTCAAATTTGTTTTATTTATGCTACCATTATGTTGTAGTTAGAAATCTTCAGTATACAAAATAAGAGGTAAAGAGGAATTATTGTAGACTTTGGCGAGGTCAGGGGGTTGAAGATGTCTGAGCTCAACCAACTTTGATAACGTTTTGTTTTGTCCACTTTGAGCCTAACTTATTTTCTCCCAGAATACGCTACACAGCTTAAAAAGTCTGGATAAATGCAGTAGGTATACTGTGGTTGAATCCTTGTTTAAGGACTGCCACATATGCCAGAGCTTCTGAATAAACATTCAAGATGGAACTTTGAACTTCGCTAGTGTTTGAGTAAGGAATATACAAATACAATTTTAACATTTGCAAGTCATATTTATGAAGTAAACTTTTCTGACTAAAATTCTGAGCTAATTGAAAACATCAACAGCAGTTTTTCAACAAAGTCATCAAGTTTATCAAAGGATCCGCTGACTGGACCGACAGCTAACAAAGCTTCTCAGTTGACTTCCAAGGAAAAGACAACTGTTCTTTTTGGTTGATCTTTAAAATCAACAACCCTGGCAATCACAATGTAGGAATTCCCAAAATAATCAGCATAATTAATCAAAACAAAGCGATTCAGAGAACTGTGTAGAGTTTTGGGTCAGTAATAAACTGAAAGTGGAACTCTAGCCATTCTGAGTTCCCATAGGGTAGTTTCCCTTCCATTGCTGTATGGTCAGTAGGGCAGGAAACAATGAGAATCTCTCCAGTGGGTACACGGCTATTTAAAATATATTTTTGTAGAGTGGGGAAGGGTTGGAGCCTGAGTCAGTTTCTTATTTATGTTTCTTTTGAGTAGTTTCTCCTAATTTTCTGGGGGTCTCCAAGACAAGAAGTGAACAAAATATCTCTAGTGATGTCTCTGTTTCTGTTGAGGAAATATCCCAAAAGACAGCAATAACAAACCTTTCCTGTTCTATCCAAAATAAAATATGGCTTGATCTCTCTTTTAATGTACACCTGTGGGATAAATAAATCCTCAGCCTACCTTCCAACGTATTCTTTTATCACTTTTTCCCTGGCTGCTCTCATTTCCATCACTATTTCTACCAAGTCAAAGCAATACATATATTGTCGACAATTACACAATTAGAGGCAAACCATAATTACCTATTCGGTAGAGGTGGGGTCTGCAAGACCCCAAGTGCTGCATTTTTTGGGAAGCAGGTAATATGTCATGTTTCCCAGTAGTACTTTTACGCAGTGACATCGGAAATCTAAATAACAGGTGAGCAGTGGTAAAGGTAAGACTAGGCACCAAAGGGTACATAAGACAGGGTAGGGTAGAAGTTTAGGGGTTTTTTAAATGTTGACAGGTTTGCTTAAAGGTCTTAAAACATTGTGTAAAAAAAGTCGGTGTGGATTCCTGGTACTGCAAAAAAAGCAGTTTTTTTTCTCCTACCAATAACACTTTTTTAAAATGCATATTTCTCCGACAAACTATGATATCCCCAAGCAGAACTAATGTCAAACTTCCTCAAGGAGATGGAAATTACGGCAAACTTTGCAATTACCGTTTTGTTTTAGCTAATATTTTGCTGATAATGGGCTATATAAGGCAGCTTATTGCGCTGTTGATTTGTAAGTGCCAAGAAAAACAAATGCAAAGGCATAGAACTTGAAGAAGTGCAAAATGTTTATGAACTCTAATCTCCTGCACATGAATAAATACATCTGACAAACTGCAGAGTACCTTACAGGGGCCTTTCCTGACCTCCGTAATTGAAGTTCAATTGCATGTGTAGTGTTTGGAGAGCAAAAAATCGTCCTGCCAATGTTTAAAGCAGAGATCGTCCATTAAACTCTGATTTCTAAAACCAAACAACAGATAATAACAAGTAATCATTTTATTAATCACTGCCACGTGCTTTTGTGAGTCATATAAATTTTATTTATGGAGCTGGGTTATTAGTGCAGGTCAGTGCTTTGCTTACCTTATGCACAGAGAGAAAGAAAAGCCACATATAATTTAGGGGTGTATAAAACCAGTAGTAACAATGTAATATTGAATGCAATACATAATTGAGTGAAACAGTTATTAGAGAAATAAAGCCACTGGCCATACTTGCAGCATAATGTATTATATTCTGTTCCTGGTATGTCACCTACTCAATTGAATGATTGTGCTAAATAGCCCAGGTTTAGGTTGCCAAGGGTTCAGCAAATCTTGTTCAAAATTAGGCAAAGCAAAACTGAGAGGTGAATATCACTGAAGTCTATGGGAAAAAGGGGAGAGGGGTCTTTTTACATTCTGGCCAGTTCTAGGGCTAAAAGGCAAACTACTGTACTGCAAAAAAAAGACATGTCCCAATGTAATAAGGTTGTTTTCTTACCAATTCCGTACAGCAAGAGATGGCCTTTTCATGGGCTGTGGAATTTTTTTTATTTTACACTTAGCTTGGCAGCAGCAGAATAATCCTGATCTGAACTTCTAGAAAAAGTTATTTTTCAGGTAGATTTAGCAGCTATACATTACTGTAGTAGACTCACTTTGTCCTGCAGCTTGAAATTGGGTTTTCCCTGTGACTGTCCCTGTTCTCACTAATGCAAAACTGTCCTGCTGCTGGCCAATTTCTATGAAATTTCTCCTGTTAAAATTGAGTGGCCACAGATGATACAGCAGTGTAAAACTAGCTAGCAGCTGGGCATTTTTAATGAGGGGAAATTGGCCTAAATATACTAGAGAATAAGAAACAAGCGGGTGTTTTGTCACATTAAATAAGAGACTGCAGATGCAGTGTAGCAGTGTAAAATTGGCCAGCAGCAGGACAATTTTAAATAAGAAGGCTAGGCCTAAATTTACTAGAGACAAAGAGCACAGGTTGGGCTTAGTAGAAGAATGAAGAAACTGCAGCTGATAAAGGAGTGTAACATTGGCCAGTAGCAGGACAGTTTTATTCAGGGATAACTGGCCAAAATGTACTATAGACAAAGAGAGACAAAAGGAGGTGGGGAATTGGCCTAAATGTACTTGAGAAACAGGTGAGAGTAGAGGTTTAATCAGAGTACAGTTTTAATTAGGAATAGTAGGCCTAACTGTTATATGTCTAACTTTTATTTTATCTGCGGTGATAGGGGAGTACAGTGAATGTGAGTGATATAATGTGAGGTGGTTGAGATACACTGTCCTTGCACTTAGCTTTTTCTTCTTTCAAATGATGTAACGACATGTTGCAACAAAAGGCAGCTCCAAGAACAGATGTTTAGGAGCAAGTAAATACGGCACTTCGAAACCCTAACAACAGACTTCTTGATGGACTAATGTCTTTATTCAACCTCAAATACTATGTAACTATGTAAAATAAAAATGAAAAAAAAGAAAGCCCCAAAACACAATCCCTGCAACCAAAGCCCACTTTTTTTAAAGGGAAGCCTTGCAAAAAAAAGGGTGTATGTGTATGCGTATGTGGGGGTGGGGAGACTGGCATTACTAAAAGCTCCCTTATTGACTTTTCTAAGCCTGCTGTCTATAATTTAAAGAAGAAGTCCGGGCTACCCCCACCCTGCAAGGGTTAAGTGCTCATTTTCATCTAGGGTTTAAAATAAGAAGGATGAACTTACCCAAACATTGGTCCTGCCTTGCTGCAGGACCAAGTAATAAACCATGAGCCATCACATCTAATACAGTGCATTAGATATGAGGGCGCCGAGGGACATTCCATTGCCAGACTAAAGGGGCTGCAGGGACCAGTCTAGCAACCAGGTGGGAGGTTTGGGTGAGTGCATCTTAGATATTGTTATTTTAGAGCTAAGATGAAAATGAGCACTTAAAACTTGCAGTGCAGGGGTAGCCCCACTACAAGGGTTAAGTTTTATTCTGTCCGGAGTTCTTTTTTAAAGGCAATGCAGTGCATTTTCCCAGGAGAATCTGCATATAAATGTTCTGGCACCTCGAATCTCCAACCCACAGGAATTTCCTTAAAGCCATAGTAGTGGCGAACCTCATCCCTGTTGCTAAAAGAAAGTGTCCCAAGTGTCAAATTTAGTACAGCTGTAATAAACCTCAAGCTTAAGGCAAGTTAGAGGTCCAAAGCAGATCTCCAGCTTTAATCGCAAAATTGCAGTCAGAAAGGTTTGTTATTGCAGCAGAGACATACTTTACCTATACTGCGATAAAGGCTTCTTAACTTTCTGTTTAGAATCTTCTATAGTGTGTCAATTGAGCTGCATATGCGCTGCTCAGTGTACAATATCAGTATTTGTCGGATGATGGCATGAATGTCTTTCCATGTGCATGCGAGGGAGTTATGTCATCCTGGGCCAGCCAATTAAGATGTCCAAAAATGCCAAACCTGAAAGAAGACTGGGTGGAGATATCTGCATGGTGAGGGAGCTTGTGGACCTCACATAACTGGAGTGGAGCTAAGTTTAGTTACAATTTAAAAAATAAGTAAATGTAGGGTGGCATGAATTTAGAAAAAATGATAGAAGGGTAATTCCACTTTTGTTTCTGTAACTATAACCTGCCATTTAGCTTTTCTTTGTTGTTTGTATCTGGTTTTTGGACTTTGTCTCTTCTCTAATAGGCCTTGTTTTGTTGTCCGTGGAGGAAGTAAGGAAGTGATGTAGCATGGTAACGTTGTGGGTGGATTCATGTTCTCCTGCCTACAAATCTCAGCATGCATTAGCATACTTTATGCTATATCTAGCAGAGTAAACCTTTCCCTGCAATCTGTTTTTTTTTTTTTTCTGACATATCTACATTGCTATTGGCTATTTCACTTTGCAATAGCCAATAGCAGACTAGCTATTGCACCCGCCTACTGCTATTGTCAGTCAGCAGAGGGGGGCTAACACTGCTATTGTCATGTGATCAGACAGGTCCTAGGCTGAACATCCTTGTGGGTATGTACACAGAGATTAGATTCATGAACAAAAAGAGGGCCACACCTAATGAAGCAAACAATGAGTCCATAGCAGCTTTAATCAATGCACATGGACACTGTACAAATGCCAGAACAACCTAGTATATGGTAACCAATAAAACAAAAATAATCTGGGGGGGAGGGGACATTAGAGTGTAAGCTTCTCTGTACAGAGACTGATGTGACTGGGGGGGACATTAGAGTGTAAGCTCATATGTACAGAGACTGATGTGACCTGGGGGGACATTAGATTGTAAGCTCCTATGTACAGAGACTGATGTGACTGGGGCTGCAACAAGTAATCGACTAAGTTGATTAAAACCGATGATGGAAAATGTTGTCAACGTTTTCCATCATCGATTAGTCGGCCTTCGATTGGTTGCCCCTGTTGCTCCACACGTACCGCTCCGCCTCTCCTAGCTCTGAGCTCTCTCCCGCTGCTGCCTGCTAAGACGCTGCCCGCCAAGATGATCACGTCGTTGCAGGGAGACTGCAGTGTGGGGGAACAGAAGCTGCCGGCAGTCCCAAGATCTCGGAAGAAAGTAAACCTGCTTGAAGAGTGTGCAGGAAAGACTATCTGCAAACCCCACCCCCGCCCCCATGCTGTATAAAATGTATTAATCTTTGACACAGCTACATAAAGCTTTCCATCTGTGTCACAGACTTTACTGCGGTTCATTGTAAAAAGAAACATTGTACAAAGAACTGCAGTAAAGTCCGTGGCACGGCGGAGAGACGGCGGAGTGGGCCACTGCAACTGCGGCCAGGGGCTTCATTTAGTGGGGGGGGGGGGGGGTTGGGGACGGGCCCCCCGGCATT
>NW_017306332.1:1188919-1202514 GCF_000935625.1 Nanorana parkeri | reverse complement strand
ACCTCGGGGCGGGTGAGCATACTCATATGCTCGTACGGACGTGCAGGGCGGGTGAGCGTAGGGGGGCGTACTGGCCGTTTTCTGGCAGTGCCCCTCCTGAGAATAGACTCTGGATCTGCCCCTGGTATTTTAGGTAGTTAGATCTTACTAAACCATTATTTAAACATGTTTTGAAGGTAAGAAATTACAGGTATCACATGTATTACACATGTATTTAGTTAGGATTTATTAAACTTTAGGTTCCAATTTTTTGCTAATCTGATGATTACTACAACCTGGTAAGTATTTTCTATGTTATTAGATAATAGGTTTAAAAGTTCTGCACTTTTATATGTTAGAAAGCATCAGCTCACACTAAGTATTATGTACTTTTGCAATAAATGATTCTATATAAACAGTGCAGCACTAAAAATACAATCGTGTATCTATAAAATAGTTATCCTAAATGCCATCTAATATATTTTTTTTTTTTTTAGCATGTTAGATTTTTATTGAAAAAACAGAAGAAAGTCAATACATACATATTCCAAAATGACATGAAACAGGGATCATGCATCGTTACACATACTGCGATCCAGGCATGCTTAACGAATATATAAAAGCAATACTAAAGAAGAACCCATATCACAATATGGTGGAACACATGTATGCGGCTCTGCCATCTAATATTTAAAACAAGTATAAATATGTACATTGCCAAAATATGTTATAAAATAATTATCACAATATCAAAAGTGTGCTGTGTTAACTGTGCAAAAAATATCAATTGTGCAAAATTTTAGGATTTTAGGTATTCAATTATTTTATAGATACACTATTATATTTTTAGCACTGCACTGTTTATATAGAATAATTTTCTATATTATTGTTAATATGTGTTTTTATTGTTGTAATATTTATTCACTTCTAATGATATAAGGGATACTTTTCCAAAATGTAAATGATTTGATGAAATTATATTAGACATTTGGCTTCATTTAAAATATTGTGTAAAGTTAGTTATCTAAATAAGAATTTCTGATTATTATTATTTATTATTAACAATTATTATTATTAATACTTTTTTTTTCTTCACATTTCCATGAGCACAAGTGAGGGGCTGTTAAATCCAACAGGCATGTGGAATTTCACTGAACTATTTCTTTATATGAGAAGTCTGTTGTAAATCCTTATGGGGGGCACATTCTATGTAATCCTTTTGTGTTTAAGGTTTCTTAAGTGCAGCCAAAATGTATAGGCATCTTGCCAAATAATGTTTATAATGGTTGTTTTTTATTGCAATATCTTTATATTACCTGTTTTCCTAAAAGTGCATTAACATAGACTTCTGATGCATGACATATGTCAGAAAGGTCATGTCCTTTTCAAGGTAGAACTTGCCAAAGTCTAGAACTGGCTGATCAGGTGATTCTCCTCTATTGCGAAAGAAAAAAGGTGTAAGGTACAATTTTGTTTTCCTGAACTTAAAAAAACCCACATAATTTTGAAATATCTAACAGTAATATTACAATCTGAGTAAAAACTGAATTGAAATGTATAGTTATCCCCTATACTCCACCTGTTATCTGTTGAATCAAATTGCGGGGGCGAAAAATCAAAGTTAACTAGACATGTAACAGAACTGAAAATAAAAAAAAAATAATAAAAAAAAAAAAAAAAAAGGGGCTGAGAGATGGGTTGGCTATGAGATACACATCTAAAGGGGAACAAGCATAAATTATTTACTGGCGGCTAGAATATAAACTGAGGTGCTGTTTATGTCATTGACATCCATCATATGCTATTATGTTTTTGTTCTAGCCTATTGCTCTAGCCTCCTTTACAACAAATGAAAGTAATGTAGTCTACTTCCTGTAACCATAAAACAGAGTAAGTTTGCAGCTGACTATATGGGCTGGAATATGGGCAATTAAATTGAACTGGGGGACGGGGATGGGATGGGTAAGCATGATGACATTCTATGGATGGCTGCCTTGGTTGCTCACCCCACCCTCATATGATCCACACTTAATCCGCCATGTGGCCGAAATATGAAACATGTATTTGTTTGTTTGTTTTGTTTTGTTTGGTTTCTTTATTGAGTTACATATTTTCGCACTCTCTACAGAAGTGCCGCCATAGGTACATAACTCAATCTTCTTGATATTTCCGTTATTCAACAATACTCAGACATTTCAAATCTATGCACATGTAAGGAACAGCACGTATGCCCTGTATATGTTTTGCCTGATTACATGATATACCTCGTGCATTATTATACCTATGTGTATATGTACTTATTTTCTTTGCAAAATAAAAATGTTATTTAAAAAAAAAAAATAATGTAGATCTCCCTGTGCTTGCATGGGTTTCCTCCGGGTACTCCGGTTTCCTCCCTCACTCCAACGACATGCTGGTAGGTTAATTGGCTCCTCTCTAAGTTGGCCCTCTATGTATGCATGTTAGATAGGGAGCTTAGATTGTAAGCTCCTTGAGGGTAGGGACTGATGTGAATGTGCAACTATGTAAAGTGCTGCGTAAATTGCCGGTGCTATATAAATACCTGTAATAAATAAAATCACAAGGGACATCTTTAGATTATCCTAATCTTTTTTTGCAATAATAAGTTAATACTATGGGCATGTATTGCCAGAAAATCAAGTTAATATCTACATTTCAGATCAAGTCCTACCTATTAGCAGCTTAAACTGGCCATACATTTGATAGTATCATTACACTTTGTACGATCTCAAATAGATTTCCAAACTAGTGTAATCTGGGAACCTACCGAAACAATCCAATAATTTTTTATTCAGTCAGGTAGGCCCTTGCACTGCATAGGTGTTGGAAGATGTAATGTTAGCTCACATTCTAAGGTGTTAACATTCCACCTATTCCAGACCTGGTAGAGAAATGCCACAAAAACACTGGTTAGCCTATAGAGAGCTAAGGATACAACATCTCTAAGAATTAGACATTTATGCCTAGGGAACCTAAAGGAAAGTTGGTTTGCAAAGTCACCTGACCCCAAAACAGCATCTAAATAAAACAATCTCAATCAAAACCCATATGCAAGCAAGAGAGTTTTAAAATATAATTTAAGCATCTATTTCCCCATATTGACTGTCGTGCTGAAAACGTTCATATTATATATGCATTTTCAATATGACAATTGGCATAGGGGGTTATTCACAACGCTGCCGAAGGATCTAGCCGTAGCTTCGGCTGATCCTTCAGCTAGCTTCGGCGCCAGGACCCCTTCGGTTCATTAGAACCGAAGGGCTGGTGTACGGGCTATTCACTATACCCCGTACAGCTCCCGAAGTTGGCCGAGGGACTCAGTCGAGCCGGAGGCATATGCTTCGGCTCGACTGAGCCCAGGGGAAATTCGAAGCTGGCTGAACGGTCAGGTAACCAGGGACGCCGTTCTGTCATTACACTGAGAACCCATCGGAGCCGCAATGATATCACAGTGGCTCCGCCCATCTGTCATTACACTGAGGACCCGGCAGTCGCTGTTCTGCCATTAAGATGAGAGCTTAGCAGAGTTGGCTTTCATATGCCCGCCGGCTCCGACAAGCTCTCATTGTAATGACAGCTAGTCCCGGCCAATAGAAAACAGTTGGGCGGAGCGAGCTGTCACTGCTAGCTCCGCCCAATCGTTTTCTATTTTTAAAAAAACTTTGTTTGACTGTTTTCCTATTCTGCTCGGTACCAGCGGCATTCGGCTATTCACTCACTGCTGTTCGGCATCTATGAGAATAGGCCGAACAGCAGCGAGTAGCCTGCCGGCCGAACAGCAGCAAGTAGCCAGATGTTGGATCGGCTGAGTCGAACTCCTTCTGCACTTCACTTTCTCTCCTTCTGCACTTCACCCGATGTACAGCTGATTGCAGCCGATATACGGCTAAATTAAGCCGTAGAAGCCTGACTTCAATTCGGGTCAGTTATTCACTCGGCTGCCTACGGCAGCTTTGTGAATAACCCCCATAGAAAAGCAGATGCATAAAATATATGAGTTCAGCAATAACAAATAAAACACAAGTTTTAAACTAATACATTCACATGATGAAATAAAAAAAAATCTTGAAGTTTAATCTACTGAACTGGCCAATAAATATATAGATTTTAATGTTATTGTTGGGATTGAGAAACGTCTTAGCACCAGCTTTTTAAAAAAAATTAGGCTTCCTGTATGGGAGAAACAGCAGTCTGCAGTGGGTGTGTCTGGGAGTTCCTAACCTGTGTCAAAGTCAAGGGTTCCTAGTAGGGAACCCTTGACTTTGACATTTGCACATGGTATCAAGTGCAAGCACCGGTATTTTTTTTTTGGTACTCGCGGATACCAAATACTGATACCGTAAGTCCCATTAAGGAAGTCTGGCGGTGTGTAATGACTCGCTGCCTGGATAGCGGGAAGTTAGTTGATGAGGAAGCATGGAGCTGGCTTTCTGGCCAATCAGGAAGCCGGGTTGCAATTCATTACACGCCGCCCCGGCTTCCTGATTGGCCAGGAAGCTGGCTCCATGCTCCTTAGTATCCAGGTGACGAGGGAGCATGGAGCCAGCTTCCCAGCCAATCAGGAAGCCGGGGAACGAGTCATTACCCGCCCTCCCGACTTCTGACGGGAATTCGTCAATCAGGAAGCCGGGTGGCATGTAATGACTGGCCAACTGGCTTTCTGATAATGGAAATTTCGTTGTCGGGAAAAGCATCGGGAGCATTTGGGCAAGTACGAGTAGCCGCCCAAATCCTTGGTATCAGCACTGATACCAATATTACTATTGGTATCGGTGGGAGCATGGAGCCGTCTTCCTGGCCGATCAGGAAGCCGGGCAGCTTGTAATGACTCGCCAAACAGCTTCCTGGTACCGGAAGTTTTGTTATCGGGAAAAGCATAGGGAGCATTTAGGCAATTACTCACCCAAATCCTCGGTATCAGCATCCCTGGTTCCTAGATCACAAGAATACTAATAGTGGAATCGACTAGTACAGTACAGTAATGTCTGAGTGAACCATGAGGTATTAATGTACAAAATAGCTGAACCCACTAGTGTTTTTTGCCACTATAATATAGAGGTTAGATGAAAGTTGTAATGTTAACTATATAGCACTTTTGGTAGTTAAATACTCTTTAGGTCTATACATAATCCCTGAAAGTGGGACAACTGAGGAGAAAAGAAAGACAGATGGATTTGGTTTCAAAAGAAGGACAGTTGGGAGCTAAATGATACTGCAGTGCACAACTTTCATCTGCCAATAGAGAATGTTTCCTAACCATAAGTGTGCATACATGTAATGGCTATTTCTGATTACTAAAGCTCATGTTTATTCATGGTGTCAGAATTATTTAAAAGGGAAACTACAAGCCTGTTTGTAGCAATAAATCCCAAGAAAAAATTAAATACTTGGGTGTATTTCTTATCTCTGACACTGTTTTACACAGGTTATATTGTGGTGGATCTCTTTTTGCAATCAATAAAAAAACAAATGGAACTGCAGTCAAAACCTTTTTTTTTTGCTTTGGACAACAGCAAATGAAGTCAGAACTCTTTATCTGCATATTTGTTCAGGTCAGTGACTTAGAAAGGATTAAAGCCATTAAAGCCATTGGATCACCATGACTATCAGACAATTAGCATAAAGAAGAGGCCAGCAGTTGCAGCTTAGATGTTTCTGTCGTTAAACATTTAAAGAGCATCTGAAATGTGGACGCTGTGCCTAAAAAAAAAGGCAAACAGAGGAAAAAGGATTAGTCACCAGCATAGCATGTGATCTTTCTACAGCTGATTTTCCACATTACCATGTGACCACCTTGGTGGAGACAGGGCTTTGCCCCCTAGTACCCCTGATAACTAGTGATCTAATAATTTGGTGGGGAATATGTAAGCATCAGTAGGAGAGGTGGATGAATTATAGATGCACAGAATTATTTAAGCAGAAGCAAGATGATATTTGCACTTCAGGTCCTCAGGTACAACTTTTTCTCCAGCAAAGAGAACACTTTTTAGCATAGTAGTGGCATTACCAAATCTCATCACAAATCTCGTGAGACTAGCAATCAGAGTCAGCAGTACCTTCAATCTCACACAACAGGTATACAGCTATAAGGCTCAAGGCAAAGGAAGTGCACTGCTAACTTAAATTTTAATAGTAATTCTAGACAAAAAAAGATTTTTGATGGCACCGTTTAGGCACAATTAACACTTCTAGATATTCTTTATAACATGGCAAATCCTCACTTTTTCAGTTCAGGTCCACTGTAAAGTAAACCTATTGATTGCTGTAGAATTGATCAAGCATGCTACATCTTTTATTTGCTAAATTCTTCTATCAAGGGGCCCAAGCATATATGTGCACAAAAACACCTAAACATATAAGGTTCCTGCACAAGGTAACAAACAGACAAATATGCATTTTAATTCAAATTTCTTTTTTGCTGGCCTTCTGTTGATGTCCTTTCCAAAGCAAACGCAGGTTATCAACTGCAAAACAGGTACTGATGCATTCTAAAGTCACAATGTACTTGGAGATTTTTGCCTGAAACGATACATCAACACAGCATTCACTCTCAGTTTGCTTATTTAGATTATTCTCTGTTTAGTTTATCCAAAAACAGATGGCTCATGAATGGATGTCACTTCACTGGTATTTTAAAATGAAGCATTTCTTTCAATCAACATCAGGAATGATGGTGGAAGGGATGAGAAGGATGTTATTGTTTATAAGGAAAATGTTTTAAAAACTAAAGCAAACCCCAAGAGCAAGGCTGTTGGTATTTATAAAAAAAAAACCTGAATGATTAAAAATAGATTTTCAACAAGGTACAGGTTTTTTTTAATCGAAGCCCGTGGACGTGCATCAAAACAAACTTCCCCCTGTGAACAAAAAAAGTGAACCGTGAAATCACAGCACACAAAAACGTGCACGAAGGAGCAAGGCCCTTCAAAAGAAGGGACCTAATTTCCCGACCCCCCCGGGCGCAAGGCACCTGACAGGGGTTGAGACTGTTGGTCCACCAACCCGAAGGCCGGTGGACCCCGATCTTTTGGGGGACCTGCCAAAAGAGGTCCCTCACAGTACTAGGCAGGTGCCGAGGCACAAGGTACAGGTGACTTTTGTAAACTCTTTAAAGCAATGTACATGGTGTGGTATTGTACACAACTGTCTGAATGTACAAAGTATATGGACTTTATTGTAGTAACAGTGAGCTCTTAGAAAAGGCAAGTCCAACTGATGTCTTTCAGCCAATTCAAAGTGTCTCCAGACCCAAATTGTTTAATAGACTGGTGATGAGTTAGAACTCCTGTCAAGTTTTTATTACTGTCTGTGTCTCAATTAGTGTGGGCAGCACAGTGACGTAGAGGTTAGTATGTCTGCCTTGCAGCATTAGGGGTCCCTGGTTCAAATCTCAGTCAGGTCACTATTTGCATGGAATTTGCATGTTCTGCCTGTGCTTGTGTGGGCTTCCTCTGGGTACTCTGGGTTCCTCCCACATTCCAAGGACATGCTGATAGGTTACTTGGTTCCTCACTAAATTGGCCCTCATATGTATACATGTGAAATAGAGACCTTAGATTGTAAGCTCGTTGAGGGCAGGGACTGATGTGAAAGTGCAACTATGAAAAGCGCTGCATAAATTGTCAGCGCTATATAAATACCAGTAATAAATAAATTAAACACTCTCTTCGCCGAACACACGAACTGCCGATGTTTGAGTCAAACTCACGCTTGACTCGAACATCAAGCCCATGCCTAAATCACACCAGGGTGATAGCGTTCTCGCACATTTTTTGTAGCGTGTTTTTGAGCGTTTGTGTGCTTTTTTGCATGTTTCAGGGTGTTTTCTGTTCATATGTAAGAACGTTTTAAGGCTAATTTTCAGCTTGTTTTCAGTTGTCCAATAAAAAGCAATCTCAGTTGTAGAAACGTGCTTAAAAAAAAACACGTAAAAGAGCAAAAATGCCCTGATTGGCGTGTTTCCATTAAAGTCTATAGAGCAAAGTGAGCTGATAAGCACCACAAAAAAAGCTCACAGACTATTTTAAACAACAGGCGTATTGTTACGCGCAATTCAGCACGTTTGCGTGAACAGCCCCCATAGCAATACATTGGATTTTGATTTGCATGCATGGAAAAACATGTGTGGTGTGAACGGGGCCTTAGATTCATCTACAGCATCTGAGCCACACCATATCAGCAGTGATAAACATTCAATAAGGGAAATCCCGCCCTTACATGTAGCCACAAATGCTGTCTGAAACAGATCAAAATTCCCACTTTCATCAAATTGGTTGGTTGTATTTACTTACCTTTACGCTACTGTGCCAAAACTACAATGCACTGTATATCTGTAAAAAATAAGTCAAGGCAACTGGACTTGTATTTTTCTTGAAGACGTTTCACTGGACATCCAACCAGCTTTCTCAATTCTGAATTGAGAAAGCTGGTCGGATGTCCAGTGAAACGTCTTCAAGAATAATACAAGTCCAGTTGCCTTGACTTATTTTTTACAGATATACCATGACCTGAATGAATGAGAACCTTCACAGATACAATGCACTGTAATTATGATGGCCCTTTTGTAAAAAAAAAAAGGTACCTGAACAGGATTTGAATGTGTCTGTGTTGCCGGAACTAGCAATCAGATTGCAGTTGTCATTTTTCCAGTGCGGACCAAACAAAAAAACTGGTTGCTATGATGACACCATCAGCCATCGATGTTTTAAGTGTGACTTTATATTTTGGGAATTGACCTGTATAAATAAATCCACATGGGTCCACATTGTGTGCAACTCTGTTTGAATGGAAAATATTTATTTATTAAATAATTGTTTTAGGGGTAAAGGGTGTACAGGCCAAGATATTATTAAAACTAGTTGTTAAAAGTTGTTCAAGATATTCTTACCTTTGCATGTTGGTTTTGCAAACCAATAGCTTTAAAGATCCTCTTTCCCACTATGCTCCAACCCATAAGAAATAGGTGTTGACTTCTTAAATTACAAAAGTGTGCCAAAACTGCTCTCCACCAAAAACAAAATGAACCATTTGGAGTGGTGTTATCCTTAATAGCACAGCTGCAGCAAAACAGAAAGGTATATCAGGCCTGAATGCAGCTGTTTCTAGCATAATAATTCCAATATCTAGCAGTGGAATGGCATTGGCACGTCAACCCAATATTATCTTAATGTCTTCACTAAGGAACAAAGTACAAAAAATACTTCATATAATAAAAATAATGGCAGAGGGAACTCTTTAATTTAAACTGTTTTTCTTTCTTTTGCAGGTTTCCACAGTCATCATTTATATAATGTATCTTGAAACCTAACTTCCATTAAAATGTGTCACTGACAGACTTTTTAAACATTGCTGGAAAATCACTTAGTATTATTATTAAACTACTACTTAATCATCACTGTAAGAGAAATACATTTCCTTTCCTTAAGGGAAGTGAGCAAATGCCAAAAATGATCAGATAAACAAATGGAAACTGGTGAGAAATAAGATGACTACATTTGTTTAATTGGGAAAGATAACATTCCTCTTTAATCGGTGAAATAAAATTGTGCTAGACTGTTAAAATGAGGTAAATTGGATTGTGACCTTTTATGTCCTGAAAAGGAATCCGCCATTGTTTAAAATATTTGAATAAATAAAATCTCTGACTGGTAAATCTTTAGCGTTATTTTTACTGTTTTTTTTTTTCTATACAATGAGATTAGCTTTTGCTTTAATCTACTTGTTAGGGATGATTAAGCTTCTTTAAGCACTAGAATAACAAGATGTAAATCCAATCACTAAAATCTCATATACGCTTTAACATTTTAATATACTTTCAAAACTAATTTTGAATCTCTTTAAAATCTGCAGTTCTTATTTTAATATTATTAAAATAATACCTGGTGATCCTGCCATCAAAGTTCTTTTTCAGGCACTTTCTTTTATGGGGTGTCAACACACTGTTTGCTTTCTCAATTTGTCACAGATAGAGTCTACAAGTGGTTGTTTCAGCACACATTTTGCAGGCATTGTCCACCATGGTCACCATCAGGAAAACCCAACCTGAGAAATCCCATACAGCCATTGCAAAAGTGCATGCATATAGACAAGAAATGGCTGCATAAAATGATTTTTTTTAAAAAGTGAAAAATATGTAAACGTAAAGAGTTGTTTATTTGCTTTAGAAAATAAAATGCGTGATTAGGTTTTATTTCTAAGCTATGCCCAAATAAATCTCTAAAGCAATGCTTTAATCCAATATACTTTTGAAAAAGCTCTCATGTAGAGGGAAACGCATCAAGTAATTTGGATATTGTATCCTGTGGAGCCATTTTGTTTGACCGTGGAATGGACTAGCTTTACAACCAACATGGAATATACTACCTATGAGCCTTACAACATATGCAAGAAAGTCTGCCCTCAGGAAATTAGGTTTTACCTCTGAACAACCCAGTGTCTGCTTAGAACTTGGATCCAGGTGAGAATCATACAATACATATGCTCTATTTGTAGAATAGCAAGCTTCAATGATTAGATGTGATACTAGATGCATGTTGAATATAATGCGTTATCAAACTGATTTTTTCTGTCAAGTGTGATATCACAGACACCATGAAAAAGTCCATCATCAATCACATCATCCAGTGATGTTAATCCTTGTCAATCACAATCACAATGACCATCCCACTCGATGATATTTCTTTTTGCACTCCCTTCACTAAATGGCAGATCCCCAGTTGCTAGAATGTAAACAAACAACTGAACACTCTGGGTAACATCATTGACCAAAATATGGTCATGAACATATATGGTCGATTATGTCACCCAGGATCCCAAGCTGTTGGTTTACATTCTAGCAACTGGGGATCTGCCATTGACAGCTTTGCATTGCTCTGCACGGCTTCGCATGCAGTGTGTCACGGGCTTCATGGTCACTCCAGGCATTTCTAAGGGCTCTGGCTAGTGAATGAGGGTGTACAGAGAATATAAGTATAGAAGCATAGAATGTGAGCAATATAGACAACCTGTTGGTTTTCCCTGAATTGTGGGACCACCCAAACCATTTATGAAGCCAGTTGCTTGCCTTTCTTCTCTCTGCTTTGTCCTTCTTACAGAACATAGCCCAAAACTGTATTTAATTTTCAAGATTTCATTTGATTCAGTCCACGAGTAGTAAGAAAATCAACCTGAATCCAGCTACCACAAATCATACATAAACATAGATTGATGGTCAACTAAATGATATTTTCACTTCCCTGGATAGTATTAGATTGATTGACTGATTGATTTCACTTGTGTCTGGGGTGGATCTTTCATAAAATAACATCTGTTTTCAACAAGAGTTGTGAAGTTGACCAAGGTAGAACTGGAGGACCACATATGACCCCCCTACCAATTCCCAGCCGGGCACCACTACATTCCAATCTACATATTAAACAAATCAGTAAATACATATACACATGTGTTGCTATGTAAATATTCCATTTGATATCTTGTCAATAACTGTGTTTCTTAATGTAGCTCAGCTTTAGGTTTGGCTTACATAAAATCTCTGTGCCCAGCTGTATTGCCACAAAATTAATGTTTTTGACATATGACAAAGATAAATAGTAACATCTGGTATACAACTTTTGTCTCACAAGCTTTCTCTGGGATTATGAGGGATTATGTAATATGCGTTACTAAAGCAATTCAAGAAAAATAAATAGAAATATAAAAGAACTACAAGATAACTATAAATTTGCCTTTAAACAATACAATCTTCTGAGTACATTCACAGATTATAAATCTTAAGGCTTTGATTTAAAAGATTTTCTGTGTCTATATTTTTCAGCAGTAAATGGTTGTATAGCATCAACTATCATTGTATGATAGGGTATGTGACACTATGTGCAGCTTTAGAACTTTTCTTCATAGGGGAGTCATACTGTAGTGACTAAATTGTTCTGTTTTTTGATTTGCCACTGTAGGATTTTATTGTTATGCAGATTTCATGTGGACAATTAAATCATATATACTCACAGTACTTAGCATGCATCAGTGATGCCTATGGGCTCAGTTGCTACATTGTATACATGCAGAATTTACTAACAAGTATGGTTTTCTGTGGAGTGTGCGCTCCGGTATTTGAACATACATTGGCTAAGCGGTGGCGTACCTAAAATAAAAATATGATTTTCTTTAAAGAAGAACTCCAGAAAAAAAAGAATTTAACCCTTGCAGTGGGGCTAGCCCCGCACTGCAAGGGTTAATTGCTCGTTTGTGTCTAGGTGCTAAAAAAAAAGTTATACTCACCTGACCATCTGAGCTGGCTTGTTCTTAGACTGGTGTCTGGAATGTCTCTCAGCGGTCCAAGGATCCTGGTGTCATCATGCCCTATGCATACACTGTGCATAGACTGTATATAGATGTGAGAACTCCAGTGATCACAGAAGCAGGGAGCTGGCTGGGATGGTCTGGTGAGTATAACTTTTTTTTAGCACCTAGACAAAAACAAGCACTTAACCCTTGCAGTGCATGGGTAGTCACAACTGCAAGGGTTAATAAAATGTATGTGTTTGAGTCTGCCTCTCATGTAGGAACAAAAGTGCATAAAGTGGGTACTAATATCGACTGTAAAATGTGAGTAATAGTAAAAAAATCCTACTCTGATTATTTGGATGTCCAACATGCATGGCAAACTAAAAATGCCACTGTAGTCATTATACATTAGTGTACAATTTGCTTTAAGGTTTTGAGATTGTGCTTGTTGTGTACGCTCATGAGAGCCCACGATGCAAGTGTACTGTAACAATTTATCCCTGCTCTTCTTCGCTTCCTTTAGTAAATCATGCCCATGGCTATTTTTATGAATGGAGATTCTGCCACTACCACAGCATTCTGACAATAGCATTCATAATTATTTGAAGCAGAAGTAAAGTGACAAAAAAGAGAAAATTGCTAATGTAGGAAAAGTTTTCTGCCAAATCAATTCTTCCTCTCCCCCCCCGCCAGAGATTTTTTATGTTCTGTGTACACTGTACATAGCATGCACCGTACAGTATATACACTCAGCCCATTCACTGAATCTATCAAAAGCTGTGAATGGCCCTCTTGTTGGGGAAGATGGAACCCCCTTTTGCATGTGCATGAGCTGCATCATCAGTGGCCACCCAGAGGTTGCCTGGGAACCCAGGCGTGTTGTGGCAGAAATCGTGGTGGCAGAGGACAGAGCGGGGGACTGAAGATTGATGCAACAGTGCTGGAGAAGGACACACTTGTAATGTAATCTATAGTGCTGTGCATACTTGCACTTTAGGGAAAAAGCCCATCCAGCACACAGCAGTTTACTTCTGCTTTAATAAGAAGAATTAGAAGAGCCGAGTTTACTAAAATACTTAGGGGTCTATTCACTAAGCTGCCGTAGGCAGCCGAGTGACTAACCGACCCGAAGCAAAGTGAGCGGAACGCTGTTCAGCTATTCACTTCAGGCTTGTACGGCTAATTCCAGCCGTACATCGGGTGGCTCCGGCTGGCTTTGGGTCGGCCGAACATGCTCAGCATGTTCGGCCAACCCGAAGTGCAGAAGGAGTTCGACTCAGCCGATCCAAAATCTGGATCGGCTAAGCCGAACCTCC
>NW_017306332.1:1187572-1188851 GCF_000935625.1 Nanorana parkeri | reverse complement strand
GTCCCCTCTGCTGATTGACAGCAGCAGTGGGTGGGTGCAATAGCTAGTTTGCTATTGGCTATTGCAAATTGAAATAGCAAATAGGAATGTAGCTATGCATTCCTAAGACAACAGAGCAGGGAAACTTGAGTAAAACTTTCCCGGAGAAAGTGTTTCTCTCCTGAGCGGCCGGGAGGCGCTATCTAATAGCGGGAGACTCCCGGAGTGTCCGGGAGAGTTGGGCTATCTGGAGATCAGGGACGCTGATCTGTCTGTGCAAGTGGCCGGAGCCAGCCGTGAGATGACGGCTACCTCCACCCAGCTGTCAGAAGCAGGCTGTCTGCCGGCCGCTCAGCCAGCTTCGGCTTTCAGTGCGCCTCAGCCGAGCCGAGGCATATGCGTTCGGCTCGACTGAGCCGCTCGGCCACGTTCGGAAGCTGTACGGGCTATAGTGAATAGCCGTACAGCAGCCCTTCGGTTCTACTGAACCGAATGGGTCCTGGGGCCGAAGCAAGCCGAAGGATCAGCCGAAGCTACGGCTAGATCCTTCAGCAGCTTAGTGAATAGACCCCTTATTATCACACAGTCCTTGCTAACATCAAAGGTCCAGTCAGGTTCAAGACAGTTTTTTTTTAGACATGTAGGGTAACTTGGGTTCCTGGGGAGTGCAAAAGTGTTTCTGCAACGAAACAGAAGTATATGCAGAGAGACTTTATGTAGGGACCAGTTCAGAGAAAGGAAAGTACATTAAGTGGAGGTGGAACACCGAAAGCTTAAAAAAACAAGGTGGGGAAAAAGCTACAATGTACAACAGGAAAATCACATTTCTAGAATCCCCAGTAGATGAAAGAAGAATCAGCACACTAGACTTCACCTATAACTGAAATATGGGTGGGATGACCCTTTAATAGCTAATCAAACACTGCAGTTTTCATTTGCACAGAACATTTTGGTTAGGCTTCTCTAGATATCCTCCTCTTAAGAATTAAATACAGATTGCCATTGATATAGTAAAGGAGTAGAGAATTTCCACTTTGTAAAGTACATGTTCACTTTGAAAGTCCACTTAGTGAATAAGGTGAAACGGCTTTCACATTACTCATCCAACTATCGGGTATATTCACGAAGCTGCCGAGGGCAGCCAAGTGAATGACCGATCTGAAGTGAAGTGAGCCGAACACTGTTCGTCTATTCACTTCAGGCTGGTACGGCTGATTTCAGCCGTACATCGGCTGAAATCAGCCGTACATCGGCTTGCTTCGAGTGGCTTCGGGTCGGCCGAACATGCTCAGCATGTTCG
>NW_017306332.1:1187068-1187285 GCF_000935625.1 Nanorana parkeri | reverse complement strand
CCGAAGTGCAGAAGGAGTTCGACTCAGCCGATCCAACATCTGGATCGGCTGAGCCAAACCTCCGGCAGGCTTCTCACTGCTGTTCGGGCTATTCTAAAAGATGGCGAACAGCAGTGAGTGAATAGCCGAATGCCACTGAGTGGCATTCGGCTCGGCTGTTCTGCTCGGTCCCTCAGAGGGACCGAGCAGAACAGAAGAAGATTAAAAAAAGTAAAAC
>NW_017306332.1:1183288-1186404 GCF_000935625.1 Nanorana parkeri | reverse complement strand
TTGAAAAGCATTGGGACATTACTATTGGCTATTTCAATTTGCAATAGCCAATAGTAAACTAGCATTGTACCCGCCCTCTGCTGATGGACCTGTTGGGGAACTGCAGCAGAGGGTGGGTACAATGCTAGTTTACTATTGGCTATTGCAAATTTAAATAGCCAATAGTAATATCCCAATGCTCATAACATCGCTCATGTCAGAATAAAGAAAAAAAGACACAGCTGTGTTTCTCTCCTTGGCGGCCAGGAGCGGGAGACTCCCGGGCCGCCAGGGAGAGTTAGCTGTTTGGAGATCAGTGTCCCTGGTTAGCAGGTATCCAGGGACGCTGATCTCTCTGAAAGTGGCCGGAGCCAGCCGTAAGATCACGGCTGGCTCCGCCCAGTTGTCAGAAGCAGGCTGTCGGCCGCTCGGCCAGCTTTGGCTTTCAGCGCGGATCTGCCGAGCCGATGCATATGCGTTCGGCTCGGCTGAGCTGCTCGGCCACGATCAGGAGCTGTACAGGCTATTGTGAATAGCCCGTACAGCACCCCTTCGGTTCTACTGAACCGAAGGGGTCCTGGGGCCGAAGCTAGCCGAAGGATCGGCCGAAGCTACGGTCAGATCCTTCGGCAGCTTCGTGAATAGACCCCTATGTGGACTCAAAAATCCTGTAATTTCCCATGAACCTAAGTTTTCAAAACAAATAAAGCGTTACTTTATTTACTATGATAGGTGAACATTCTTGACTGTCTGTGAAGGTTCTCATTTATACAGGTCATTGTATAGCTAATAGTAATCACATTCAACTGTACATGTTGCTACTCATGTGACTGAAGAAAGAGAAGTTGAAGTAGATAATGGATGAGTAGTGAAAAATCATTCAACATTGTAAAACAAGTCCAGTTGAGTGTGATTAACTACTACTGCTACCAACATTATTTACTGCTTTATTAAATGAACACAGTTGACCTCCTAACTATTGACACAGTGGGTAATTAGCCCTTATCGTCCTTCCCTGCATAGTAATGCACAAAACAGAACATTAACATTACTAAAAAAAAATCAATTTTAAACCATGTCAGCTTTTGGCCCATAGCAATAAAATGCTTTCAGATTCTTGTGAATGAGTGCTTCTTTAAAGTTTGTTTCCTGATCTCCTTTCACTTAACACACTATGTAAAACGTATCTCAAATTACGTAATGCAAAATAATTTTACAGTATTTCCTGACTTAATATTTTCATATAAAATATTATAAATATTTATTGCTCTTTTTATAGTTGCCTAGCGGTGCTTTTTAAGGACTAACCTTTATTAAATATATTCCCTACTTTCTTGCAAATGAAGCTTAATATACATTTTTGCTGCATGAATGGCGTAATCTATTTTGTATGTTCTGGCTCTTAAGATCATTTAAAATATTCAGCTTTTTGTTCAAGACCTTGAAATACATTTTGTCAAACAGATCTTACTAAAGAATACCTGTAGTATGTAATAATGTGCGATATTGTGCTATACTCAATACCCACATGAGCCACAATGTCATGCTGCATACAGGCATGGTACAGTATGATGCTCATTGTCAGCCTTATTTTATTCTGTAGCATGCATTCAGAAAACAACAGGTACATCACTTTTAAAAAAAATCCAAAAAACAAGGATTTCTATTTCTTTTCTATAAGGAATATATAAGCCATAACAATCATTCTGTTATGTCCTGACATAGTGAACACTGCAGTACATTAGATGTTATGCCCTCCTAGTACTAAGCTGTTACCATATGGCCACAGATGATGGGTTGATGAAGCTTTTGGTGTCATAGCGAAGTTCTTAGTTTATCAACTAATGCAGATAAAGAGCAAAACTCTGAAAATTATAGATACAACTCGCTCAAACAAACCACTAAAGCTGTCCCACTGCACACTGGCAATCACTGTGGTATAGATATGTCATACACTGACTAGCTATCCTTAGGTGCCCCCTAAGAGTCTTGTTTTTCAGACCTTGCACCAATGAAGCCAAATAGCAATTGTCCGTTATCTCGTTTGTGTGGATCTTCACCTGTGTGGGAAGAGCTCGGGGAGTATGCAAGACTTCTAAAGCGGCTGAGGAGGATATGGAGATCCTGGGATCACAGTCAATGTAATCAAGAGTAAAGGAGTAAAAGAGGAATATTCTTACACTCACCACAAGTGCGGTTTGGCCATTGAAATACAGGTATATGGTCAGGACTTTCTGGTGAGTGTTCATTTTGTTAATAGAATACTGGAGGAAGTAACATACTTATTATCTTGTATCTATATGAAATTTTGGGCGCTTGAGGAAATCTGAAGAGAGTCCTTAGTTATCATCGAGTGAAGTGGATAGTTTTGATGGAAGATACACATAAACTTTATCAGAGTGAATTCACTTTGTTATGCACCAATAGGACTAACATATTTCATTTTTTGTTTATTTTATTTTTATACATGTTGGATATTTCTTATATTTGTATTAAGGTTTTGTTAACCTTTATCACTGAACAATTTACCAGCCCAGAGTATTTTTGCATACATATCTTTTGACACTTTGTTAGCACTGCAGCGGTAACACAACCATCTTAGATTAATTTATACGAGCATTGCGCGGATTATTTATTGATATATTATAAGAAGCCTTGCTGACGCTCATTATGCAGATATGTTCTGCCATTGTCCTCATGAAGAAGCATGCCCTGAGCAATGACATAGCTAGAGGGAGTGCATGTAGACAGGAAGAGACTAGAAAGCTAAATTTCATCTTTGGGTTATCCTGTATTTACTATAATGATTCTACACATTTTTTTTCTATCAGCAAAATAAGAAACTTTACTTTCTAATTTGTCAAGAAGGTCAATGATAAATTGATTTAAAATAACTGGACTCATGCTATTTCTCTTCGTTCCAATCCTAGCACTGCCTCATATTCAAAATCACTCTGAAGAATATAGAAGGAAAATAATCCACTGTGCTGCTTAAAACAGCCACTTTTGACTGATGCAAGAACAAGCATATTGCCCCACAAGGCTGTCCATATAAATCCTGTGGGGTGTTAGTACCACCAAAATGGATGCCTTGGATAGATAGAAACAACTTCCTTAGTAGCAGGGTACAGTTCTAT
>NW_017306332.1:1132082-1183187 GCF_000935625.1 Nanorana parkeri | reverse complement strand
GAAAGGTTTGATAATGGAGTGGAACATCTGTAAGATGTGCTATCATGCATGACCATCCTTTTCTACAAGATTCTGTATTTTCATAAACATTTATGGTTTCAACTCATGCAGAAACATTTGGACCTCAAAGCAAAATAGAATAGGCTTTGCCTACAAGCTACCATGACAATATACATAATTATACTAAAAGCACACAGAGAAGAATTCAGAGGAGACTTGTTTGTTTTCTATAGCATAAATATAGAATAAATAAAATGCACAGATTATAAAAGCGGTAGGAAACAGGAGAAAATCAATCAACGGCAAAGGGGAAAAGTCTGAGATGATTATTTATCTGTATGTTCTTCACTCATTCTGACGATGATGTATGTCAAGAAAAAGATTTTGTTTCTTACATAATTAAAGAGAACCATATTTTAGAAAAAAATCATTCTGGTATTGAATATACTACAAAACAGCCTCATTTGTCCCTCTGTAAAGATCATATAATCTATACATGTAGGACTAGCGTTTCTTCAAACTGGACCTATCATTAAAATTCCCACTTTACATACAGCATATATATTCCTTTTATGTACATGCACTGGAAAGAAGGCAGGCATGCATCACTACACCAGATGCCAATATTATGATTTATATATTTAATATGCCATTTGATAGACACATGTTTGCATCATAAGATGCATGTTTGCATTATCAGATCACATTAATATTTTGAGTTAAAAACTGCCACCTGTACCCAACATGCCCTCCTGGCATAGAAGACCCCTGTAGTCAGTGCTTGGAGAGGCCCATCTTGAAGTACCAACCTGTCGATGTAGAGAATATAGTCAGTATCTTCATGGTGTGAGGCCTGAATGCTAGTTGTTTCCTAGCCACAAGAATACTTATTATTATTTATTTATTACAGGTATTTATATAGCACTGACAATTTTACACAGCACTTTACATAGCTGCACATTCACATCAGTCCCTGCCCTTGAGGAGCTTACAATCTAAGGTCCCTATCTCACATGCATACATAAGGGGCAAACCTAGAGAGTAGCCAATTAACCTACCAGCATGTCTGTGGAGTGTGGGAGGAAACCAGAGTACCCAGAGGAAATCCACACAAGCACATAAGCACATGGAGAACACGCAAGCTCCTTGCAGATAGTGAGCTGGCCAGGATTTGAACCGAGGACCCCCAGTGCTGCAAGGCAGAAGCGCTAACCACTACGCCATTGTGCTGCCCATACCAGCTTATTTGTTTGGGGTGTGGACTGGTATAATTTGGGGAAATAATAATCCTGCTCAACTATTTAAGTAGTCACTTCACTCTCTTTAGGAGCTATGGCCTCTGGCAGAATCCACACATTGCGGTTGTTTTATTAACGGCAAATAGAGTGTTTGCAAAGAAATTTGCACTTAGCAAGGGAAGTTTGCCCTTAGTTCAGTGAATGAGGGGAAGCTCTCCTGACTTCCAATATCCAATCAAGTTCAAGAAGAAAATGCTGGTATTTTCCTTGCATATGATTGTGTATTCTTTACAAAGTGAAGTTTCACCCTATTCACTAAGCTAAAGGAAACTTCCTGTGCAAAATGCAAATTTCCTGTGAAAAGTGAACAGCCTATCTACCTTTAGTTAATCAACTCCTTTATGTCAGAAGCCTGGCTTCCCACTGTCAATATCATAATATATATATAAGTCCAGCAGACAGAAGCACAGTACACAGTGCAGAACGCGGACCACTAGTGAGGTAGGTGTTAAGAGTCTTCTTTTGCTGGTTCCGGTTTATAGAATTTATCTTTCAAATTAAAGAGTCACTTTAAAGCTAGAAGCCCAGATGCAATTTTCCACTTTGTGACTCTTTAATCCATCCCTGTATATATGGATGATATAACTGTCAAAGTCCCCAAAGTATACCACAAAAGTACAATCCTTATGTAACATACTGGAGTGATAAAGCCAAAGGTCAAAGTTCAGCTTTCCCTTCAGGAGAGTTTATTTACTTTTAATTTAATATTGCAAACTGTTGGATTCCCCTATCTACTGTATAGTCCTTATGTATGCTCCACTGAGTGAATGTTTAAATTTTGGTTGGAGTTACCTCTTAATTTGCTTATAGAGGTGAACACAGCTTTTCATACAAAGCAAAGCAAGTATTTAATATCACAACTACATGCTATATTATCTGTATGCTCTATAACCTAAACCCTGTGATTGTCAGGAAATTCATATATCCATGTTCTGGAATCCAGATGTGAAAGACAAGACATCAGTGGATGAAACACTGTAGAAGACACCAGGCAATAATTCAAACTGTAAAATTAACTCTGCAGTTGATATTAAAACGCATTATATAACATCCTTTGAAATGAAAAGCCATGTCATAAATATTATAATAAAAATAATTTTTTTTTTATCTGTGCCTTTCAAACAGATGTGACCACAGCAATATTTGCAGAGGTGTAAGATAATATTCCAGAACCGCACGACATCTCACACCGATCGGTCTACATACACCTGCAGAACATGACATAGTGGAATCCAATCTCTGACCAACAGCAAGTTAGTTGTATGTCATAGTTGTACATTAAATATTCCTTTTAAGTACACGTACTGGAAGGAAGGCAGGCATGCAACACTACCCCAGGCGCATTTCTGGCCAATATTAGGATTTATACATTTAATATGCCATTTGATACACTTTCAAGTAAAAATCTTTTTTTTTCCTTCCTGTGTTGCTCGGGCTGTGCATTTAAATATATGGCAAATCATATGAGTACAGGTGTTCATAAATATTCCAGCAATGCTTAGTTGATTATATTTTTACTATAAGAGATGTACATGTATATATCTGTAACATACTTATAATTAGGGATGAGCAAAATTGACAGCAATTTTAGGCTTCAATGTGCTTGAAATTTGCCTTTTTTGTGTTTTTGTTTGTTTTTCTGTGTTGTGAATATAAGAAAAAAATGGCACAAACAGCAGGTATTAATGTTTTTTTTCCTTATTTTTTGGTATATTTAATTTTTTTAAACACATACAAGTAAGAAAAACACAAATAAAATCTTGTGTACTGACTTTTTAAATTTAAGTTTTTATTTTTGCAACGTTTTTTCTTAAAACAACAGCAACTAAAAACAACAGCAACTAAAAACAACAGCAAACAACATAAGCAAAAATAAACAAATAAACAATAAAAGGGCAATGAGTAGAATATTTGAATTTTCTTTAAGTTATTTATTTTGTTGATCACATATGATCACATCATATGTGATCACGTTGCTTTTGTTTATCAACAAAGCTGTGTGACCACCTAGTCCTTACTGACCTGGTGTTTATCAATCGCTTTATTGATCAAGAAATTTGTGGTAATTTTTTACAATATTTATGTGAATGCAAAATTGCTAATTTACTACAACACTTTGACAATTTTACTACTGACTGCACTTTAATGAGTGAGTCTACACATTTCCTGAGTCTACATTTTGGAGAATGTCTAAAATGTAGAATGGAGAATCTATCTATCAATCTATCTATCTATCTATCTATCTATCTATCTATCTATCTATCTATCTATCTATCTATCTATCTATCTATCTATCTCTAGTTAGCTATAATATGTCTGTCTTAAATCTTATATTTCCTTTTTTCCATGCTTCAAAGGTAACACACTGATCGGTAACATATGCAGTATAACCTTTGAAGAGTTTTTTTTATTCTTACAGAAAAAGTAAAATATGAAGTGGCTAGGAAAAATGAGTATAGATGTTATTAGGGATACTTAAGGATACGTGTAAGAATAGAAATATATAAAGAATAAAAAGTAACCAAAAACATATATTTAGCATGAGATAGGTATGATCAGTGGTATCATTGCTGTGACCTAAATTGGAACATTCCATAGGCTTTTGTTATGTCACATTTTATTTTAGGACATATATTGTTTACATATTGTAATTAGAAAACCAGAAAATTAAATGTTAACATTATAGGTCTCATGCACATGGACATAATAAAGCACTGAAATCTATGAGGATCTTACATGTAATGGTCCGTAAAGTGCTTCTTTTAATGCGTGTTTAGATGTGTAAATGTCCATAAAACGTTCACATCCATAAAGTTCATCTTCCATTCCTTGTAGCTCAGTTTTCAATTCCTGTTTGTATGCATGTACTGTACATGCATTTGCATGCATAAATAACACAGAATTGCTGACAGTGGGTGATGAATTTTCTGCTACTATGCAGCTGAACGCAGTGCAAGATCGCTAAGCACAATGCAGATGTGTGCGAGAGCCCATAATATATAATACTGCTGATTTCAGCTATGTAAAACATTATGCACCGTATGCCAGTGTGCATGAGCCCAAAGTCATATTTGTTCTGAATCTCATAGGTGATTTACAGGGTAAAGACAATATATGTAGCCCTCTAATCCACAAACTGCTCCAGATTGCCATCACCTCTTACTAGATTGTAAGCTCTCATGAGCAGGGCCCTCCTAACCCTCCTGTATTGAAATTGCATTGTAACTGTGCTGTCTCCCTCCATTCTGTAAAGCACTGCACAAACTGTTGGCATATTTTTTTAAGTCCCCGCCCCCCACATACACATGTAGTGCGAAAACGACGATTGCGACTATTGTGCCGCACGTTAAATATATACCCCTCTGACTGGTGAGACACCGCCAAATTTTTCAAGCCCTGATAATAATAATAATAATAATCACCTGCCCTTGCTTTGATGGTACTACTTGAAATCTGATTGGTTTCTCTATGCCAACACACTTTTCATATTTTTACAGCTTTTTGCAATGCTATGAAAAGTAAGCAGCCAGGCCACTTTCCCAGTAGCATCAGTTTTAATAGTACAAATAGGGTAACATATCCCTAATAAGGCATGCCTAATAAGCTGTGTGCAATTCATGTACCTTAAAAAAATGTTATATCACTTTCCAATTTTGAATGCAAGGGTGGAGTAGATATTAAGAGGGTTATTCACAAAGCTGCTGAAGGCAGCCGAGTGAATAACTGAGCCGAAGTGAACTGAGCCGAACAATGTTCGGCTATTCACTTCAGCTCAGTACGGCTGATTTCAGCCATACATCGCCTAAAATCAGCCATACATCGGCTGCCTTCGGTCAGTCGAACATGCTCTGCATGTTTGGCTGAGCTGAAGTGCAGAAGGAGTTCGACTCAGCCGATCCAACATCTGGATCAGCTGAGCCAAAGCTCTGGTAGTTCCCACACTGCCCTTCAACCCTATTCTCATAGGGACCTAATGGCAGTGAATGAATAGCCGAATGGCTCCGAGCGGCATTTGGCTCGGAAATTCTGCTCGCTACCTCCGACCCTTTAGGTCTGGTAGGAATTTTAAGGAGGGACCCCAAGTTAAAAATAAAACAACAAAGGATTTTTGACAAGACCTTTATTAAAAAAAATCATGCCGTCCAGCATTGTCGACGACAAGGACGACTTGGTGTCAGATGCCGGCAAAATATAAACAATTGGGCAGAGCTAGTGGTGACATCCCCGCTAGCTCCACCCAACTGTTTACATTTATCCGGCACCTGACAGTCTTCCTGAAGGTCCCGGATGGTCAAAACAAATGGACAAAAACAGCCGTGTCACGGCTGGCTCCGCCAAGTTGTCGCTATGGCTCAGCCGAGAACTGTGAATAGCCCGTATATCAGCCCTTCGGTTGGACTTAACAGAAGGGCTCTGGCGGCCGAAGCTAGCCGAAGGATCAGCCGAAGCTATGGCTGGATCCTTCGGCTCTTTAGTGAATAACGCTCTAAATGTCTATCAAAGCAGATAACAATTTTTGGTCAGCTAGTTTGTTGAACTGAAATAAAATAGAAAATCTGCTTAGCGTATTTTAACCTTAAAAAGAAGACATATTTTATATGTTTTAGTAAATGATCTCCTTGAAATGTACCGATGTATACGTCAATTAATACTTTCTGGTAATTCTATATAACTAACTTGTCTAACTTTGGCTAACTTTTCATAAAGACATTTACAATTATCTATGGTTTTCACCTTCCAATAACACTTTATTTTAAGATATATATTATTATTATTATTATTATTAGTAGTAGTGGTAGAAATGGTTTATTGTAGTTTTACACAGTGCACAAAAAGCTAGCCTGATAGTAGGTTCATGAAAAACAAAGATAATGAACCTTAAAAACAAGATAAAATAAAGAGATTTTATTTAACATTATCCAACATTATTTGCCATAATATTGGATTAAAAAAAAATATAATGGAAATGTAAACAAAACTACAAAAATGTAAACTGTACATACATCTCTCAGGGATAGTTAATGTTTCTACTCTTCTGATTGTTTATATTTTAGGAGAAACTGCTTGAGAAGGAATCTGAGACAAAAATGTCCAAACGAAAAGTTCTCAACAGTAAATATTCCTTTAAACCCAAATTCAATAAAAGACTAAGGGAAGCAGACGTTGTAATTTTGCCGGCAATTGTATCTTTTTGCTTTCTTTTAGTCTCTTGCCTTTTGTTTTCAGTATAGTCTGGCAGGGGTACATTTGATTCATGTTGTCTCGGAAATATTATATCTTCTTTAACTAAGTTTGCTCTGTTTGTGGTTTTAGCATTCCATTTACGTTAGACAAATAGTCCCTTATCCCCTTTAAAATAACAGATAAAGGACTATCTTCATTAAGTGCCACTGGGAGGCTGGCACCATGTAAGCTAATCAGGAGTTTCAGCAGCTTCATATCCAAAGGATGCATCAAGTTCAAAGAAGGTTGTGACATCCTGCTTGGTGTAGAGTTTCATGTAAAGCTAGTAAAACTGCCCAGAGCTAAATTGAACTTTTAAATGTAATTTTCTCTGTCTTTCTAAAGACACAAGGCTATGTCATGCAAGCACTCAGCTTTTTAACAGCTACATTTTATCCGACTATCAAAAAGTAAAGGCTCTCTAAAAGAAAATGCTCTAGAACTAACATTAACAGCATAAACCCTTACTTAGAAATTCTAAATCTATTCTGTACCAGTACTATCTATCTTCTCTCCCCCCCCCTCTCGCTCTCCCTCTCTCTCTCTCTCTCTCTCTCTCTCTCTCTCTATCTATCTTTTAGTCCCAGTGTGACCTATGTTTAGATGCTGTAAATTATTTTTCTATGGATCCAGTTAGCAAAGCTCCAGTAAGGGTGGCCATTCACTAGAAGATAATTTTTGTTCAGCCTACAGCCAGGCTATTACATTCTGACAGTGGTGGGTATGCTGCTGTCAGAATACCTGAACAGTGAGTGCAACTGATTGGCGGTAGTCACAGTTCGCCCGAGAATTCTGGTAATTCTAAGTACAAAAATGTCACTAAAGCAGAATCTTTTGTTATTTTTATTGGATTTTTTTTTTTTTGGGGGGGGGCATATTTAGGGTAATTTATTTATCTAATGCTATTTATATTTGTGTTTTCTTATTTTTGTTTATGTGATTTATCGATGTATTTACTGTTTTTTTTAAGTTTTTCACTCTTTTTTCTTCTTCCATAAACCTCAGGAGCAATTGGATCCTTCAAAATCACCTTAATTTCACCTTCCTGAATGACTTCATTGCAATTTGCCAAAATTGCAAAGTATAGCAGGAAATTTGGGGAAATAAGGACTTTCACTTTTGTTTATCCCCAGATTAAGCTCTTCAATGTGAAATGTGTGAAGGTGCCATTTGATGACCACAGATGCGTGCTGCCTGATTGACAATACCTTAAGACTCTTGGCATGTGTGAATTGTCAAGCATAGGGTTAAAAAATCTGTGCTGGTTGCAATTTACTTTCCCTAAAAAAGTGATTGCAACAGTGTATGACCACTTATTGCCCTCACTTCAGCACATACATAAGCAGAAAAGTCTCGCTGACCAAAAGTCATGTTCATGGAAAAGTTTAAATGTAGTGGTATTTCTGTTCCATGGACCTTTTCAAATCAGTAAACTCCTTTAGCCATGACACAGCAGCTGGTTACTATGAAATTATCCAACATCATTAAAAAAAAATCAGCATTGACACATGCATGCAGCACACTATAATGTCATATGGAAATAAGAGAGTGCAGACAGAAATATATATTATATATTTGCATAGGCTTAGGCATGCGTAGGGTTAGGCATGCCCCTGGCAGCCCAGTTATTGGGCTTAGTAATTGATTATTCAAGAGCCAAGTACTGCCTTGAAGAAAGTAGGTGGATATGTGCATTGTGCAATAAAATATGCAGCATTTTAGCATTGTAGTAAGCAGGCCCGGATTTCCCACAAGGCCACCGAGGCCCGGCCTCGGGGCGGCAGAGCGCCTCGGGGCGGCAGCGGTGACCTTGTGGCGAAGTTGCGGGCACCGGTGTGAGGTGTCCTGGCGGCGGAACTTCGCCCACCGGCTCCGTAGTGTGCGGCCGCACACTACAGAGACGGTGGGCGGAGTCCTCCCCGCCATCTGGTTGCCATTCACAATTGATGGGGACGGGGGGTTGGCGGCACGCGGTGGGGGTTGGGGGTGTATTGTGGAACCTGGCCTTGGGGCGGCAAGGAGAGTAAATCCGGCCCTGGTAGTAAGGTTGTTGAAGATAGTTACCCCAAGCTGAAGGACACAATTTAGGCAAGTCTAAAGTGTGTGGTGGGGAGTGAGGGAGCCAGAGCCTGGCCTCTTAGGGGTCCATGGACAGGCAGTAAGTGACTAATCTCTCACACATAACTAGTGTAGTCTGTGCTCAGTTAAAGAAGCTCACACATACTCCCAAAAAATCACCTGGGTCTCACAATCACAGATGTTTTCCTGTCTGTAAGAGAAACTTTTGAACCTTTTGGGAAAATCTGTTTTCTCATTGAACACCAACAATGATATATTATAATAATATTTTCTGCAAAAAAGTGAACACAAAACGAATATAATACCCAAAGTTTGGTACAACATAAAAGTTGGGGTTGGGCTGGGTAAATAGATACCAAACATGCCATGTCTTAAAGTTGCATGCACCTGCGAAATGGCAAACAACTACAGTGCCCAAATGTGTCAATAGGCGACACCTTAAAAGACTTTACTGCTCATCATTTTAGAGTTAACAGTGATCACACTAAAATTATTGCTCTCACATCAATATTTGTGGCGAAATGCAACATGTGTGGCGCAATAGTCGTTTTCACATGTACCCTGTTTCCCCGAAAATAAGACCTACCCCGAAAATAAGACCTAGTACTATTTTTGGGAATTGTTAAAATATAAGACCTACCCTGAAAATAAGTCCTAGTTGTGACCATTCCCAGGGCCAGTGGTGGCACAAGGGGGAACTTGAAGAGGCGGGAGAGAATCAGCGGTGCCAACGAAGCCAGGGCTAGAGGAAGCGAGGCAGCACCGGAGGGAGCAGAGCAACATAAGCCGATGCCTCCTCTATAGAGCCGGCTCCTGTCACAGGCGGAGTGATACCAAATTCACTCCGCCTGTGAGAATTCGATAGTGAAAGTGCGCTTCGCTCCTCCTGGCAAGCAATTGGTTAGCAAATTGCTCTTGGAAAGGTACGGCACCCCTGATTGCCCTGATCACCATATTGTTGGACATGAATAAATGTGGATTGTTGTACATAAAAAAAATAAAAATAAGACCTACCCTGAAAATAAGAGCTAGTGTGTTTTTTTGAGCCCAAAAAAATATAAGACAGTGTCTTATTTTCGGGGAAACACGGTAGGCACACGCAGTGCATGTTTGTGATTGTATGTGCGCACACATGGGGGTGGAGGGCCTTTAAAAACATTTTGTTTTTTTATTCTTTTTTATGTCACTTTAACATTTGTAAACTTTTTTTTTTACACTTAACTTTATTGCTATCACATAGGGGAATAACAACCCCCTTATGTGATAGTACAGAGGAGTGACAGACATCCAGGGTATATTAGACCCCTATTTTCACCTATAGACCCAACTTCTTCTCCGGTCACAGCAGCAGGAGAAATGACATCATGAAACCGGAAGTGACATCTTCCTCATTCAGTAAGCGGTGGGAAGATCAGCCAATTAAAGTGTGCTGATCTTGTGCAGACAAGCCACATACACCCAATGGGGGACAGCAGAGACTGGGATAGTCAGCAATGGCGTGGAGCAGACACACACCTTTTAGCAGCATGCAAGTGATCACCTGTTTGTTAAAATTGACAGTCAGCTGAAAAGAGTAACACTAAAATCACAGCTGCTGCAGCAGCTGTCCTTATTAACCCCCCCATACAAAATTATAATACACTCAACCCCTTCCCCCATCCCCCTCACCTGTTCACGTCTTTGCAGGGAGGAGGCTGTGAGCAGGATCGATCCCTGGTTTATCTGTGAGTGATTAGAGAGGTCTGCCGATAACCAGACATCAATCCTGCTCACATACATTCTTTCTTTCGGCCGGAGCTCAGAACTGTCATAGCTCCGGCCGAAGGAAGCCAGAGCTGACAGGAGCTGCTCTGCGGTCTGCATCCGACACAGATGCAGACCGTGGAGCTTCTCCCGCAAGTCAGGTACATGGTCTGCGACCGTGTGCCTGACATGTCAGCTGGCTGCGAGCCACATAATACTGGCTCGTGGGCCGGAGTTGGGCCGTGAGCCGGTACTCGGAGACCCAAATTTCCACTCGCCCTCACCTTATTTTTACTCGCAAAATGCGAGCAGGCAAGTGGAAATTTTGAGCCCTGTGTATATGTATTGCAGTCCTAAAATGGTTGATGTTAACAGCAAATAATTGCTATTTGTTCGGGATAGAAAACAGAATCACAAGACTTCATTATTTTCATGTAGGCAACAACAATGGATTGTCTTTGCATAGTCTGAAAACCTTCCTATGGCCATAGTATGGAAGAATGATGTTAATATGCTAAAGTGACACCAATCAATGTCCAATTAATATTTTTGAATTGATATTTAATTTCACCATCATTTAAAAGCATGGTTATTTTTCAATTAACCGCTGCAAATATGCAGTGCTGGCTTTGTACCCTTAGTTTATTAAGTTGTTATTGATACTTGCATTTTCCAAGATAATTGGCAGACTGAAATGATTATGCAATAGCTGTCCTCTTCTGCCCCCATAAAGCTGGCTAGTTAATGCATTATGTTACAATAATGTGAAGACAGTCCATTTAGGTGAGTGAGATGAAAGGGAAGTCTGCTGTGTATTCTTAACACTTCCTTAGAATTAGTGATGGTTCAAAGTCATAAAACACATGGAGCTATCTTTATGGTGGTAATTAGATCCACACAAATGATGTGACACTTATCATACCTGAAGTAAAGTACTTTGTGTCTGAAATGTCCAATTCATTTATCTACTTTAAATAAACAAAGTGGGAACCAAAGACTTGGTGCTGACCAGCCAGAATAATAGATGATATTAGTGTGATGACCACATTTTTAGTGTTTGCAGTAATAAACCATTTCTATGGTCCTTCACAGAAACAACACATTTAGCTTGGAAGAATAATGTACAGATAATTTATATTTCTGATGGGTATTTACCAACAATACCACCCTCTCTTGATCAGATGACATAAAATTACATTAATCATTCTAATCACTCCTATGCCAAAAATGGGCACACTTGGTCACAGTGCCTAGAAGGCATGAGCAAATCTTCCCAGATCCAATTTGTGTGGAGTTTGTCAAGTTTGTGATATTCATTTATGTAAAGGACTTGCAGATTAACTCTATTTCTTTTATTAATGATATGCTTTACATTTCTTTAAACCATTGCACTTATCATGTATTTAACCAACACTGTTTTGTGAAAAAAATCACCGCAGTTTGATTGCACCAATTTTTTAAAAACATACTTTTGGCTGTATTTGGTGTTGTGGAACAGACAGCATCAGCGATGCCGATATTTTAGCTTTTACATTTAGCTTTGCCTAAATATAGCAGAAGCACCCCAATCTGATTAATTTCAAAGTGAATAAAAGCTTTTTAGGTAGCTTTGACTTTGACACCAGAGTTGACCAGTAAAAGTGGCAGCCACAACACATCTAAAAGCAATAGGAAGGTTTACACTTAAAAAAATAAAGCTAAAGCACTCAACTTTGTGCAAATTGGCCAGGTGCGCAACAATTCAGAGACTTGTCCTTTTCAGAACTACAATTTTGTGTGTGCCAGCAACAACTGTAGTTGTTGTTTAGCTGTTGGGCCTCCCTTGCAGATTTATTTATTTACTTTGGATGGGCTGCACCATCTGTTGGCAGAACATGTCTGCCTTTTATGTCTTAGAGTAGCCATGCTATACAGCCACAACATGCACAGGAGGTACGGTAGTGAAGTGGCTGGCAAAGCCTTTCTTTTCTCCCTCCCAGGCGAAGAGCTGCCAGCTGTCTGCAATTTCTGCGAATGTGTCCTTTTCCTCCTGCTCCTATTTCTAATTTGCTAATCCCGCCATAGCCCTGCAAAATGGCTATGGTGAGTTGACAGCATTATTTGATGACATTATCAATGACTTCCTAGAATAGAATAATCATGTGCAAGCAATCCTCCTTTCAGATATTGAGGATGAGGAGGATAGCAATATGACCATAGAAGGAGAAGACAATTCAGCCACAAAGCAGTCAGGACATCAGGCAGGGAGCATCAAGAGGTAGTGATGTTCTATCAGATGGAACTTACCGTGAAGTGGGCATCAATAATCAGAAGGTTGTGGATGATGGGATGGCAGACTGTCTTTGAGGGCAAGACAGAACAGCAACAATGTGGAAACAGGGATAGCCAGCATTGAACTGGAGGGAGTAGTCATCCTCATTCATCTGGCAGCACTGTTCCACAGGTAAAGGCCACTGCTACCCCCAGGGTCAGGCCACATAGCTCTGCAGTGTGGGCTTCTTTAACGTATCTGCTGCCAGCTTCATTTTTGTGGTTTCAGTCTCTGCCTGCAGAGCATCAGCTGGGTTAAAATTATCAGCCATTTGGGTAACACATACATCAGGAAACACATGCACCACAGAGCTTGGTGAGAGGAGCACTTCAATGGGACAGGTTGGTAGTAAAAGGTATTCACTCCTCCATCCCCTTATTTATTACATTCTGCATCTCTCCCTCCTCCACAGCATACTTCAGCTGCATCCACCACAACATCTGCAGCCTCCAGGGACAGGGAGATAAGTCTCACAAGGGAAAGAGAGTCATGAGGCTACGCTGAAGAGGGTTAAGTAAAGGCTTGAACCTCTGCAGAATATTTTTACATTTACTCCACCATCTCCAGAGCAACCTTCTCAAGGCTGGGTGCCACTTCTGCCGCTGCTGGAATGGAAGAAATACATGTCCCCAAATCAGCCCTGTGCCCAGTGAAGGCTTGAACCTTTTGCAGAATGTTCCTGCATTCATTCCACCATCTCCAGAACAACCTTCCCAAGGCTGGTGAAAGAAAAAAATGTCCCCTACTCCCCATGATCAGTGTTTTAATGGCAGATTGAAAACACTACTGGCTTTGCAGCTGCTACCATTCAGCAAGTGGAAGAGTTTGGAGAAGGCAGAAGAAGCGAACAGTCTAGGCCAAAATAGCTCATTTGGAAAAATTATCCATTTCAGCTCACTTTCCAGTTCAGCTATGTTGTTCTAGATTGTTAACTTCTCCTGCCTTCTCCAAACTCTTCACCCTTTAGTGAATAGACCTGTAAAAAAAAATAACTGTGAACTCCAAAAATAAGCACAAAGTTCCTGGCCTGGGCAGTTCTACATTAACATATTGCCAACTGCCATCACTCTTGTTTATTAGTTTATTTTGTTTTACAATTTTTTATTTTTATCGTTTTGTTTCCCTTTGTAAACTATCCCTGCCTAGGGCAAGTATGTATGGGTAGGAACTATGGATGTGCTTCACACCCAGCCAGTTCACAGTTTTGGGGAAATATGTTCAGTGATGTAGATCCACGTCAATAATGATGAATGATGCCCACCAACCCCCTGGAAAAAAAAGAACTGAATGAGATGATGTTGTGCTGACCCCAATCATCAAATCATGTGCAAGGAAAAAAAAAAGAACCAATCTGTTTTCCACCTTGAGGTACTTTTCAACCGCATTGTTAACACCTTCATACTCTTAGTGTTTATGGCAGGCTGATCAACTGAAATGTACAGTATAAAACAATTTACATAAATATTTGGTTACTAAGAGGGCATGATGTATTGGGCAGTGGCGCTACATGGTACCAGCTGAGGAAGACCACATGGCCCTTGATCTGATGATTCGATCTGTAACAATATTGCAATGGAGTTGAAAGTTTTACAGGTGGACATAGGCAAAGTCTTTTCAAACTAGTAGCTCTGTCACCATGTGGAAGAAAAGCAAATTAATTTCTATAATGGTGAGTGGTTTTAATACTGATATTTCACAAATTATAATACATTTTCATATGTGCTTCAATATGCTACCTCCATTAGAATCAGGAGCATGCACTGCAAACTGAAACAAAACAAAATGCCTGATCCTATAAAAAGAGTGCTTGCCTTAGGCAGGTGGACTCTGCAGTCTGCAGTAGAGTATAAGGGACCAGCAGAGGAGCCAAAGGCACATTGGGACTCAGGAAGTGCATGAGAAGAATTCTAAGCAGAGGGAGCTGAGGGGAAAGTACCTACAAATACAGTATGTTCACGACTTAGCTTATTCTGCCTTGACAATGGAAATTTTTTTGCCCTATTATTAATCAAACTTTTTTTCAGCTCACCCTTACAGCATTTAGCAAAATATTGGTCAGTTGTTACAATAAAGTGCGGAAATAATAGACAAGAATGATATAGAATTATATAGATGTAATATTTTATCTTGTCAAATGTTGGCAAGTATGCACATATTAAACTGATGTGAAACATAGCCACGTGCATACCTTAGAAAATAAAATAAAATAAAAATAATAAATCTTAGATTTTCTTACTAATACTAAAAGTAACAAATGTTTAATTAAGTTAGTGAAATAGCTGAAGAGCATCATTTCTGCAGCACAAGAATTGCTGACGGGAAAAAAATGCTGGCTGAAAAAAGCAGAAAAGGGTGTAAACATGTCTGTGGTTTTTGGTGCAGACTAGTAGGAGGCTAATTGCACAAACCTAAGTTGACACATACTGGCATAAAATCAGTATCAACCTATCTGTCACCAGCTAAGTAAAAGTTAATTTTTCCTGAGTGCATAATATTTTGAGGGGAGAGCAGAAGGATAGTCTTTCACGCCAAGTGCTCTCGTTTCACATTTTCTCTAATTATATTTTAACTTTATAACTCAAATTGAATCTCTACGGTTTTTACTTCATTTCATGATCTGACTATAATATTCTCGGGATAAACTCACATGGGAAATTGTCAGTATTTTGCATTCTGATCATTTGTTAATATAATTATGGCTATAAGTAGCAGATAAAAATGTTTCACTTAAGAATGATACTATAAAGCTGGCCAAATAAGTTACAATCTCATTGTACAGTCTCTGCAGGTTTTCTTTAGGTTTACTTGCAACTATATGGTAGAAGTGCCTGTATAAACAAACCATTCATTGCATTTAATCAGGCAGGCCTTTGCACCACATAGTTGTTGGCATGTCTAATAGACTTTTTACAAACCAACTGAACTGTTTGACCAGCATAAGAAACTTTTAAAGGACTGACCCAACCGAAACTGATATTTCCATTTTGAATTTATACTGTTGGGATTAATCACATACTAGCTTCAAATATATCTCTTGGAAACTCTGTTGGAGAGAGTTCTACTTTTCAAGTCCTAGCTCCACCTACATGCTGTGGCCAATGCAAGAAATTGTGAGTCTTCCTATAGTTCTATAATTCAAGGTCAATTGCAGGGGTGCTGATCTGGAATCTTTACTGCGTGTTTCGGAGGCCTCACTTTTGATGTCCTGGAGTTATTTTATCCTCTATTGTCTATCGTCAATATTTACTGGACTTACCCTAAACATCTAATGGAATATACATTTATAAGTTCATAAGAATGTATGAATAGAATCACACAGACTTCCAATTAATTTTGTTTTGAATGGTGGAACCAATCCAATGTGTAATCAAAAGGTAGGACGGTATCCCTGCCCCGTATCACCACACACTTCTCCAGGCTGAATATATTTCAGCTAGTTGAACTTCTTGGCAGCAACCTACCTTGGCAGTCCTACCTTGCTAACAAGAGTTAATATATTCATCGCGTACAAATCTCAAGTGGGGCATAAAATCAGCTCTGGCATATAAATTGCACAAGTTCAGTTCTATGTGCATGATCAAAGCCAGCTCCACCCAGCAGATTCTGTCATTATGCTGATCGAGCGACATATATATATCCTTCGACTACAGAATTCTCTAACACAAATGACTGACTTGTGTTTTATTCCTTTCACCATATAGAACATGCAGTGTTTGCAGTCTCCTCTTCTCTAGTTTTTGTCTGTTACATTGTAATATTTGAGAGTAACAGAGCTACCAGGAAATTAACCACTGATTGACAGGCATATCAATTATGAAAGAAATTACTTTTTACTTATATCTGAATTACAACCATAGCTTTGACTATAGTAACACATATCTGCCTACCTAGAGCATTTTAATGTTTGCGTTGTGTGAAAATATATTTTGTGTATACATAATATATATTTTGTATACACATACATTTTATATGCTACATGCACAATGCTTAACCTCAGCGGGGTTATGAACCTTCAGCCATGATGTAATATCTCCCAGGACATAAACAGCATACTAGTACATTCTTTTTGAAAACATGCATTTTAAAGAAGCTGTGGGATTCAACCTCATAGCCAGAAGCACATTTCTAAAGATACAACAGATGTCGGCGAAGTGTGCAAAGTAAAATCCAGGTCACATAATATGTCTGCTGCAAATGTCCATAATTAGAAACAGTTTGTGTTGATTCTAAGGAGAGGGCTTTACAAGAATTTCACATTCTTGTTTCATGTATTGCTTTGTATTTACCCTACTAGGAAGTGTCTCCATAGAAAAAAAAGTCATTACATTTCTGTAACCTCTAGATACTACAAGGTATTAAATGCTACCACAGAACATGTAACTGTACCAAACTCTACCCTACCAAAATGTGTATGACCTGTCCCAGCTCATTAAGAATACTCGTCTTTTCCACATTTCTTCTCCAGATAGTCCAGCAATAGATTTCCTACTAACTGTATCATTGAAGGAAATGTTTATATTATGCTCAGAACCAACATTTTAAAAACATTTCTGTCACATACATATGAAATATTTTAAATTAATATTTAATATTTACATTTAAAGTCAGGTGTTAGATGTTTAGGTGCCTTTTCAATTTCTGTTAAGACTATAGCAGACGAAAAGGCTGTTTTTAAAAAGCTCAATAGCTCAAGCTTAAATTAACAAAAGCAGCTGAAGGCATCAAAGGATTGATTCCTTCCCTTTTTGCCTTCCCTGTTTAGATGGATCATATGGAGTTTCAAGTAGAATGAGTATGAAATTATGCTGCTGTGTTCCCTTTTAGAAAACCCATAGAGCTATGTGAATTATGTGTCACGGGTCCACCTTGTATTCAACAAGCACATTTGAAGGACATTTGAAGGTCATTTTGATTTAGTTCTCAGATTCCCTTCACTAAAATAATAGATGTTATCAACTTTAGATTGGCATAGTGTACATTTTTGGAAAAAATAGTAGAAAGTCCTCAAACTAAATATGGCATATATATCCATTGCTTCCATGGAACTAAGCCTGTCGTCATAACAGACATATACAACTGTTGTATAGTTTACACATAGTGCTGCATGTCATTTCTGATTTTTTTTTACAGAATATCCAGGGATACCAAAACATACCGATATGCAAATATAGACCTATTAGTGTGATTGCCATCCCAATACCCTTTTGCAATATTTCACTCCTGGTTAGTGAGGCTACCCATTATACAGATTAGCCAGTAGTATGGGGCAGGAGGCAACAAGGGGTGGCTTGAGCTGGTGATCATGACAATAGTCACTATTTGCATATCAGAGTTCTCTGCTTTTTGGGGTCCCAGTCTGTTCGACAGGAAAAGAAAAGACTTGGAGCCATCTGAAGCTGCCAACTATAAAATACAAGTGTCAGTTTCAGTTATGTATTTATTACAAGTCAGTTCATTTGTCAGTATCCTGTACTGCCCTTCACAGCAGTGCTCAAACTGGAAGAGGGAGGGGTAGCAAGGGAAGATGGCAGTTGGACTGCATTCCATGGAACAGTGATGTTAAGCTAGCCATACACATTTAGATTTTTCTAGTTCAGCCCACCGCCTAAATGAGAGAAAATCACTTGAATCCCCCATAAATGCTACATGTCTCATCTAGGTTTGCCACCTACACTTTGCTCCAGGATTTGTGTCTATTATGGAGAAAACAAACTTTTTGTTATCTCAGATCAGTAAGTCCTGTTCTGGGTCCTGGAGTCTAGATACTTTTGTAGAACTTTGAATTGGATAAAGTCTCTATTCCTAGGTCCATATTTTACCTGTTATGACCTCATTAATTAGCCTCAGCTGTCCACAAGCCTTTTTGTTTGTGAGCTAACTGATGCTCAGGGCTTTGTCTCTCTCTCTCTCTCTCTCTCTCTCTCTCTCTCTCTCTCTCTCTCTCTCTCTCTCTTTCTCTCTCTATATATATTTCTCTCTCTTTCTCTCCTGTGAGAGCCTGCTTCTGGGTGAAAAGGCTGACTGCTGACAGAACACTAAAATGTAGCCTCACACCGCAACCTCATCACTAATGGTGGCTACCAGAGATCCTAAAGGGTATTTTCATTAGCATGTGTTTACACCAGGAAGGGCAGCTGTTCAGACATGGATAGGCAAATCCTCCACTACATGAAAAGAGATAAAAGAAACAGCGCCTTCTCCTCGTTTGATACTATTTTTAAAAAAGTGGGTCATCCAACGAGCAGCATGCGTGCATACATGCAGCAAGACACTATTTTGGTGTAGGTGTTTGGCTTTATATACAGTGTCTGACATTTTATTTGTAATACAATAAGCTCTGGAGAAGGGGGTTTAACCCTTGAAATGCATTAGCTATTGTCCACCATCACATGCTGAAGTGTCTCTTTGTCTTCTTTGTTCCGTACTTTGGTTATTGATTACAGGATTATTTGCTGATGTTATCTGGACTGAACATGTGAGTAGAATGGATGTCTGAATTAGAACAATAAAATGGTACATGTGCTTCCAGTTTGTTTTGGGGGAAACCATTGGAGGGCACCCTGTTAACCAGTTTAGTTAAGTTTAGTTAGTAGCTCAGGCGAGCAGATGTTTTGTCTGTTTTCTGCTATGAACTTGCTGTACAAAACCCTCCTGCATTGAACTGTGATTCCCTAATGCCTTGCTGAATAGAAGTGCAAGACAAACCTGCTTGGGCTGTTCCTGGGTGTCCTTGTTTCGTCATTATTTTACCACTGCTACTAGCAACCTGTCCCCTCTACAATATGTTTTTTTTTGGCCTTTGCATACACTAACTGTAACAAAGTACCGGTAAGTGGTAAAACCATGCTACTAGTTACAAGAGTTACTGCATGGTCAATTGTGCGTTCTGCTTCAACTGTGGAAATTATGCAAATAAATGTAGCCTGATGGTATTATTATATTATGCATTTGTATCAAAAGCTATCAGTAAGCCTAGCTGTGTGTAGTAATGCAACTTGTATAATACACATTTACAAACCCAGAATAATTGGTCTTAGTTGATGATAACCAAATTGGCATATGGTTTTGACATACATCTTTTTTGTCTTGTTAATGTTTTAGGACACCATTTAAACACAAGCTTCAAAAAACAAGGTTTCCTATAGCTATTTTCTGCATAAAAACTGAAAATGCATTCCTCACTTACTTTGTGTACAAATATATACAGTTTCAATGAAAACATCCATTTAAAATGTTGTACTACGTTTGAAGATTATGAATTCTTGAAAAATTGTGTCTGCATTGTTACTTACTAGTTAAGTGGCCCTCATTTCACTAGCTGTTTAATTAGTGTTCAGGGATATCTGGCAGATGTATGAACACTATGTTCATTCTGTAAGTGGAAAAATGGCCTTAAGCCAAAAGATAATATGAAGATTCTTTATTATTGTTATAAAGCATATTTGGGTATTTTTGGTAGCGTCAAACTTTTCGGCAACTAGTAGAAGTAAGTGATGATGAATGTAAATTTAGATACTAAGGGGGTTATTCACTATTGAGTTGAAGGATACAGCCATAGCTTCGGCTGTTCCTTCGGCTCTCTTCGCCCGCCGGAGCCCTTCGGAGCAGTCGAACCAAAGGGCTGCTGTACGGACTATTCACAATAGCCCGTACAGCAGCCGAGTGCCACAGCCGAGCTTTGCCTCGACTGAGCCGAGGTGACAGCCGAAGCAGGGTGAATGGCCTGCCAAAGGCCGGCCGTTCGCCCCACAATCGACAACTGGGCGGAGCCAGCCGCGATCTGACGGCTAACTCCACCCAGTTGTAATGACAGATCATCTAGGCAGCATTTGGCTATTCACTCACTGCCGTTCGGCCCCTATGAGAATACGGGCAAACGGCAGTGAGTGAGCTGCTGGAGCATCGGCTTAGCTGATCCAGATGTTGGATTGGCTGAGTCGAAGTCCCTCTGTACTTTGGCTCAGCCGAACATGCAGAGCATGTTTGGCTGACAGAAGGAAGCCGTACAGAGCCGTTGTACGGCTGATTTCAGCCGATATACAGCTTAAATCAGCCGTACAAGCCGTGAATAGCCGAACTTCGGCTTACTTAACTTTGGCTGGGTTATTCACTTGGCTGCGTTTGGCAGCTTTGTGAATAACCCTCTAAGTATTCAAAATGAGCTGACTTATAAAATTAATCTTTAAATATAAATTACATTTTTATACCTTGACTGAAGTTGCTAAGGTGACTTTTAGGAGCCTTAGCAGTGACAATGTCCTTTAGTAGATATTTAATGATCAGTATAGATTGTCTGGATCAGGTGTAAGATGTATTTATAATGTCTAAAGAGGTGAGGGGATGACTGTACAGACATTTCACCCTTGGCCCTAGCAGGTTGCCTTGAGGTTTATGATCCAGGAGGACACACATGTTTTATAGTCTACTGTAAAGATACAATTTACTCTAACAAATAAATGGATGAAACTGCCCAATTAGTGACAATAATTAACAAGGTAAAAACGAGACACCACTGGTAAAACATCCATGCAAGAGAACAAGTTGGTCAATACTTCCTGACCTAAATCCAATAATGGTATTTGAAGGCACATGCATACACGCACACACACACATCTTCCAATAGTTCTTTACTCTAAAAGGATGCTCAGATGTCAAGGTAGGTCAGATGACTAACTGCTGTCGAGCTCTAGACCAAACTTTGTAAAAGGTGGAGGCTTGCCCATTAGTCCCAAAAAGGTTCTCCACAAAGTGAAGCTAATAACCAAATTAGCTTCTAAATTCCCAAAAGTGGCCTTTGTAAGACCACTTTCACACCATCCTAATGCTCCTACTCCCTAGCTTTAGGTTCTCTCTTCCACTCCCTACTTTCATAACCCTGCTCCATGCCCATGCCTCTTTATAAACCATGCCCTAGATAACATAAATTACATGCACATACAAACACAAACATGCATTGAGTGCCTACATATGAAACTGCGAATGTCAGAGTGTGAGCAATAACTCTAGGGCCATCAATCACTGTTATCACTAATCAGATGAACAGTAAAAGCTTTTAAAGTGTTGCCTGTGGGCAATTTTGAGTATTGTAGTTTTTTGCCATTTCACGGGTGCACGCAATTTTAAGGCTTTACATGTTTGGTGTCTATTTACCCAATATGACCCCATCAAATTGAGTATTATATTCTGTTTATGTGCACTAAAAATCATTTTAGTGTATTTTATCCTAAAAAATATTGCTTTGATAAACATGTGTTTAAATATTGTGTGACATAAAAAATTGCAACTAGCATTTTTTATTCTACAAGGCCTCTGCTTTCAGCAAATATATAATTGTTTGGTTTTTTTTCCCTTCTGGTCAAAAATTCAGATTTTATCATGTGTCTATACAAATTAAGAAATTGTTGGTAAATGGCAAGACTAGGCCTAACAGTGTAAAATTGGCCAACAGCAGAACAGTGTTAATCAAAGTGTTAGTTAGGATAATAGTCCTAACTGATGTATGCTTAACTTTTGTTTTATCTATGGATATAGGGGCGTCTGGTGAACACAAGTGACATAATATGAAGGGGTTTAGGTGCACACTGTTCTTGCACTTTTTTTGTCATTTTAAACAATATAAGGACATGCTACAAACAACAGGCAGCACCAAGAACAGATGGTCAGTAACAAGAGTGCTGCACTTTTTGTACACACATGACCTAAAATAAAGGCCCCATCAACATAAAATAATACACAGTATACCAAAAAATGAAAATTGTAACCCCAACTTACCCTCCAGATCAAAATTAAATTTTTTTAAGGAAAGCGTTTCACCTAAAAAAATGTTTGCTATGAATCGGACTGCAATTAAAAGCAACCACTGACCTCAAATCAGACCTCAAATTAACCACAAAATAAAATTGAAGGCAAAAAAGCCTCTGGCATTAAGAACAAAAAAGTAGCAAATGGGTTGATTGGCCAAACAGCTAGCAATCAGAATTAAGGTACATTTTCCTAACTGATCCACTCTAATCTCTCACTATGCAGTTTGTCGGCTTTCCCTATACTTTCCCTACAGCAGCTCTCATACACTGATACTATGTCTGCTCTGTGTCCTCCCTTTTATAGTAAGGGGACTTACTTATCCAATAGCTCCCTTATTAGCTCTTCTAAACATGCTGGCCATAGTTCAAAAGCCATTATCATTTAACAAAAATGATTCCTGGTGAATCTGCACATAAATTCATCAGGATTGCGAATCTCAAAACTATGGTAGCGGCGAACCTGAACCTCACCCCAACTTAGCTTTATGCAAAAATGTTTTTTTTTATAAAGAAAAATCTAGTTTAACCTATATTAACAGTATGTATGTATTTCTTCTTATAGTTTTTTATTCCAGAAATGTTCCCTTTAAGCTCATTTTAGTTTCCCAAACCAATGATGGTAGTGTGGATACTTTTACATGTCATTCTTGACAAATCAGCAGCACCTCATTTATTTAACAAACACTTGGCAGATTTAAAACACCACTGGGTAAAAAGCCAATAATCTATTCTTTAATCGCAGACTTCCACAGATCTGTCTCTAGAGTCTTTTTTCTTAAAAAGGTCAGCTGTTCAGCGCACATTATACCACATAACACATTTACATGCAAATCAGTATAATTATATGCACATGAGATCAATTACAATGAAATTACAGAAATGTATGTAAATTGTAGATCTCAGAAATATGACCCAATAGGGGGTTTCAAGAACAAACTTATTTTCTGGAGACTTATATTAAAGAGCTCAATTGTTCAATTCCCTAAGACATGTAAAAGAATGTAAATAAAAGGCAAAGGAGCATTTTTACATGGCAAAGCAACAGAACGCTTTGAATGCTACTTGCTGTATTGTACATCTGAAATGAATCAATCTAACTTGCATCATTTTCTGAACAAGTGTTAGTATATCGTTGTCAAAGCTATTCACTACTGTATGACCTACACCACATAATTTGAACTAATCTAGTAGCATATGTATTAGCAATTATTTGACTCAGTAAAAGGTCTGTTTTTAAATATTTGATCCATTTGTGTATTTGCATATAGGTCTATATGCTTTTAGGAGAAGAATACAATTTACCTAAAGTGTATGTAAATACTTTTTTTGCTGTCTTTGCCCCAGCAAGAAGACTCCCCTTTAATTCCTGTCTCACACAACAGGAAATGAGAGAAAACATACAAAGTAAGAGGAAATTCCCTCTTAGGCAGCTGCCAATAGAACACTTGTTACCATTTAAATATTCACTTTACCTCATTGTTCCCTGACAACTGTAAAGTTTTGTAGTTTTCATCACTTTATGTACCAGAAACAATGGCTACCAGTGCCAATAGTGACGTTGAATCCACCCAGCAGGGACACCAACAGCAGTAAACCCCACTCCATCCCTAATTAGAAAAAAAAAGGTTTGGCTTCACATCCACTTTAATATTGGATAGATTAACACTTATACTTGTACCAAATCAATAGTACTCACAAGCATTAGGAGTTTGTTAAAGCACTTTATCATTTTGCATTACTTTACATAATAGGGCTGTTGGTTCTTTAGCGAACAGCCCATCTTAGGATAAACATAAATAAAGGGAGATCTTATAGATGACTAGGAGATCCACCCATTCTCAATGTAGAACAGTAGTTTCAGCAGCAATATTTTCTCTTATCGTGGGTTTTGCATCTTTATTTAAGACACAGATACTGATATGCTGATTAGTTTTAAATGGCTAGTGGGTCTTCTTGTAGCCTACTTCTGTTAATTCACCAGCCAAGTTGCCAAGGATTTTTTAGTGCTTTGAAACATGGCAAATTGCATTAAGAACTAATAATATAACATTTAATGTTGCAGCACACTGGTTAAAGGTTGAGAAGTCTGCAATTTTGGTACATAGTCCTGAATTAATGGGTTCTCCAGATCCATAACACAGCATATGTCGACGCATATGGTGACTCACAATATTGCAGTAGGTCCTGTGCAAGTTATGGTCTGAACAAGCCCTAACAACTGTGCCATATTTAGATATATTTAGATTATTTATGAAATAAAAAGACCACAGACATAAGCTGGTTGTAATGGTGTGTCGTACACACGGTTGATTTCCAGTAAAAGTCACTGTAGGTAGTCTCTGTATAATAATTGTGAAGCTTGTGAAAGTTTATTATTCAATATGCTATGCAATTTTTCTATATTTCTGAAAAACTAAATATTGATATTCATAATTTGCCCTATACACAGTGTAACATGTCACCTATTTCCCAATAGTTGTGGAATAATTATCGTATATCCCTAACTTCAGCTGCATGGCACCACTCAAGTATCCATATTAAGTTTTGCTGTTTATTCTCTCATTTAAACTCTTTTACAGTTACAGTAGACCAGTGACAATGCAAATAGAAGTGCAGAGCTTTTTTGGTAATTTAAACAAAATATGGCCTCTTCTTAGCCTTTGTAACTGGAGGATAAACTGTATGAAGCAAAGGGCAATTTTATTCAGCTCAGGAAAATCTACTTTATTCTTTAATCCCCTCCATGATGTACTCAACCTATGCAATATGATTAACTTCCTCTGGAAAATACCAGTCAAACATCAATTTACATATCATGTATCCCCATACTCCAAATCTATGGCAAACAATCTTTGCTTATAAGATATATATAATAGTTGTGCAACTCTGAAATGAAAAGCTTAGAAAAAGGCAGGCCATAATAAACCCAAAAGAGCACTGAGAGAAATATGTCTGCTTCCAGTGTAAGGATACTTTAAGGGGTTGATTTACTAACCTTATAAACACACCACGAACATGTATACACCTCTGTAGTGTGTTCCCTCCCAGCATGATCTATGGGTGGAATCTAAACACCTTTGTAGTGTGTACACACCCAGCAGGTGTGTTGTGCAAAGCCAAGCATGAATTGCAAGGTGATGTTGTGTAAATTAGCTCTATGTTGTGTTGCTTGCGTTGATGAATGCAGGAATGTAAATGCATGAGCTAACCATTTTTGTCTAAACTGTGAAGCAGCATTATATATGCATCATGTGCATGATTTTTCCATATATGGCATTAGTGGAAATATGCTTTTAGAGACTTTTTGGTTGATAAATACGTTTTGCTGTGTGAAAATCACACGCACCAGGTGCGTGCGTGTGTTTAGGTTAGTAAATCACCCCCTAAGTGTCAATAGAGCAGGCATTAGGTTGGCCATGATTTAAAGCAATAGTATTAGGGCCCATTCACATCTGATCCATTATGTAGCGTAATAACATGCACTGTTTAAAACAGAACTAAACCAGCTAATTTAAAGTGAGAATAAACCCAGGAGTCAAACCTTAAAACTGCATTTGAGTACCCTACCTATTAACCTTAGCTGTGTGTCACGCGGCTGTAGATCCTCAAATCATCTCTGAATTGGTGTTGACACTGTCCTTCTTTCTGGAGGGTGGTTACTTTTGTTCACCATGGCCCCTGTGTGTGAAGTAAAGTACAATCTCACATATACTTTACAAATTTGTATTGAGATTGTAGTCCATAATAGGAGTGAGCTTGGGGCTACAGTTTTGCTAATAGATGAGATACTTGAATGCATTTTTAAGGTTTAAAGTCTAGTGACAATCCATCATATCCCTCAAAAACCTTATGTCCAGCATAAGGCAATGAAAAGTCCTCCATAAATAAAGTAGAAGTAAACCCTAACAGAAGAAAATTTTCTTTGCTAAAGCACAGTATATAATAAACAATTGCCATCTGCCTTAAAATAAAATATTTGATTTCACCTTTGTTCATTCTTTATTGCATTGTAATGCTGCTCATCTGCTGCAGCTTCTTTGCAGTCACTTACTATCTACATGCATGTACTCCAGTGAAGGCTGTTGGGGCACTTTTCCAGGGTGCAGGTTTGACAGTGGAGATGTCTGTGTAATGTGTGATGAAACAGCCGCTTGTAGTCTTCATCAGAAGCCCATGTGACAGGAGGACAATACATAAGTGAGGGATAGGGACTGAGCGTTGTCACCTTACAACTGAAAGTTTATGAACAAGTTCCCCTTGGTCCCTGTGTGTGATGTAAAGTAGTCACTACTCCAAGCTCACTCCTGTGATGGACTACAATCTTAATACAAATTAATAAACTTAACAAGCTCCCTAGCTATTTATCAAAAATGTAGCATTTTTGTGTATCAGTCGGCTGTAGACCCTCAAATCATCTCTGAATTGGTGCTGACACTGTCCTTCCTTCTGGAGGGGGGCTACTTTTGTTCCCCATTGTCCCTGTGTATGTTGTAAAGTACCCACTGCTCCAAGCTCAGTCCTGTGATGGACTACATCTGATGTTAAGTTTACTCATTTGTATTGAGATTGTAGTCCATCACAGGAATGAGCTTGGAGCAGTGGCTACTTTACAACTACCACAGGGTCCATGGGGAACAAAAGTAGTCACCCTCCAGAAGGAAGGACAGTGTCATCACCAATTCAGAGATGATTTGATGGATCTACAGCTGAGTGATACAAAAATAAGATACATTTTTGTTGATAGTTAAGGTACTTGAATGCATTTTTAAGATTTAACTCCTGGGTTTAGTGTCACTTTAAGGGGAAGCTCACAGGTATTATTTTAATGAAAGGTGCAGATTTAAAACTTGGAAAATGACTTTTAAAATGACATTGGCATGCTAAAGCTTATATGATGTTTTAATAATAAAGTTTCTTTTTACATTAATGCTATTATGGATACACCGCTTTATACTAAAATCAATCTAATGCCTTTTTTCAACAGTGAGATTGCAAAGAAAGGGCTCCTTCTACAATGATAATCAATCCATGTACAAAAATGTCACACAGAACTCCGATTTGGATATTTATTCATTCATGTCCAATTATTCCTTGAATTAAGTAAGGCCACTTATGTTAAAATATGTGACTGGTCCCAGAGGAAATGACTTGACATGCTAACACATAATTCATACTATATAAGTTAATAAAATACACATATTATTCACAAAGGCATGCTATTCCTATGGGTATGTCCCCCTTGGTTTTAGCTATTGAGCCTTCTTCAGTCATCTCAATCAATCACCCTTTCATTAGTTTCCCCTGAGAACTGTTTCCATCACATGAGTCACGTATGGTGCAGGATTGCCTCAGCAGATTACTCATGTTGGAAAAACTGAAATAAATTAATTGATTATACTGTAACCTCATAATACACAAGCATGTAACATATAGCATACTATTTGTCTCCCATCTATTTATACATTATAAATATGACATAAAAATGTGTTTGCTTTAAATTTTGGATTCATCAAACTTTTTTGATGACTTATTTTGCAATAAAACAAACTTTATTTGCATATTCAATTGCTGAGTGCTTGTGACTTATCTTCAAATAGCTGAGGTTTTGCACAGCATCATCCACTGCAGTCACTACAGGCACCATCTTTTATTGCTGGTCTCAACACTGCATAGTGTGCAGCTGGTATCTACATTGATTCATGGCATGAACACCAGGTATTTTTTTAATAAAAGCAGCAGATTTACAAACAATAAAAATCAGTTTTGAAATTAAATTAACATTTTTATGTGATTTTAGTGACTGGACATACATTTTCACAATCTGCTATTTAAATGGGTACATACTAGGCATCCACCGAGATTTCGGCCGCCAAAACATTTTGACTGAAAATAGCACTTTTGGCAAACATTTAGAAAATTCAGTGTATCCCTAGCTTCTCTTCTCCACAGCGCCAGTTTGTGTACCTTCCGATGCAGCGCAGGTGCCCAGCAGGGAGGAGAGAAGCTTTCAGGATGCGAGCAGTGATCATTGCAGGAGGCTGAGCTCTCCTCACAGCTAGGCCTCCTGTGTCAGGATGGAGAGCGGTCCGGGGCGGTTACAACTATGATCTGTCGGTGCGTTGGAGAGCTTCTTCTCCTGTGACAGATCCCAGCACTCTCCTCCACTCACCTCTCTCCATCCTGACATAGAAAGCAGACCAGGGAGGTGTGGGAGGAGAACTCTGCCTCCTGTGTCAGAATGGAGAGTGGTGAGTGGAGAAGAACGATGTGATCTGTCACAGGAGGCAGAGCTCTCCTCCTCCACTGCCTGCCCCCCTCCTGTGACAGTCGATTCAGAACGGAGAGCGGTAACCAAACACTCACATCAGCTGATCAGTAAATAACTGGACATAGTGTGCTTACTATGTCCAGTTATGAATGAATGGGAAGTGATCTATATCCCTTCCTATTCATTCATGATTGTGGACACAGTAAATACACTATATCCACAAGTTATGTATGAACAGAAACACTCATTATAGAGGATTCCTGTTTATTTATAACAGGGGATGCAGAAAAAGAGATTGAGGACTCCCTGTCTTCAATCTCTTTTTCTATTTTAAAAGGGAAATATCAGGAGTCTGTTTTGACTCCCCGATATTTCCCCAGAGCCTCTGACAGTAAAGTAAAAAAAGAAAAAGAAATACAAAATAAAATAGTTGAAAAATAATGTACAGATTTCTTTTAAAAGATCGGAAAAAAAAGTAATTTTCGGTTTCGGCCTGACAATTTTTCTTTTTTGGTTTCGGTCTCAAAATTCCATTTCGGAGCATCCCTATGTTCCATTTCGGTGCATACCCTAAAGTCTTTGAATCGTCAGCTCAAGGACTGCAATAACTCTTTGGCAAAAAAAAAAGAATAAGCAGGAGTCAGAGGTTGCATTGGTAATAATGTAATGCATACCGTGATCTGAAACAATTTTTCCATGTCCCCTGAGCTTAGTGATGGTGTAATACAAGGACTATTTTCTTTGAGAGCCTTAGTTCTCTGGCCCATTATTAGATTATAAACAAATAACCTCTTGCTTAACACTGCAGCTTATTATTAATGTTATGTATGGGATATAATACTGCATGCACATACTCCCCGTCCCCCAAAACATACTCAGATATTCCATTAAGAATCCTGAGCTAAAGAACCAAAACTGCAGTATGAAGGATAATGATCATCAATCAGACATTTATTTATGTATCTTATGATAATCTTTGAGCTTGTTAAAAAATTCACAGCATTATTCTTGCATGCTGGAAATGATGGAACAGTTACTGGAGTTTTCCATGTCGGTAAATAAGGAAAGCAGTATCCCTTACAGGTTATATTGATATATTATAAAACAGATTTTATGGTGCTGAATTTAAGTGGATCCAAACTCAAAAAGTAAAGATTTGCTATCTTATAAGGAACATTTATAAATGTTAATTGTGCCTAAGCATTATCCTGAATAATTTACCTTTTGCCTTGAATTCCTCCTGAAAAATATCAGTACATTTCCTATGTCTTAAGCCTCCCAACTGTGTATCTGCAGTTTAAGGTAATTTATTGCACTGCTGGCTCTGACTGCTAGTGCCACCAGATTTGAAGTAAGATTTGGTCAAGTCACTACAGAGCCGCTCAATGTTCTCCTTGCCAGGAAGACGTTTCAGTGCAAGGATCTCACTGCTTCTGGTTCATTCATTCTGTGGGTCTGTTCTTTCTACATTTCTCTTGCTGCTTTTTTAAAAATTTCCCCACCAGTCATCAGATCACCGGTCATCTGAGGGGCAGCTCTGATGAGAGATCAGTGCCCTGTTCCTCTACCAAGATGGCCACCACCACAGGTACACAGTGTAGAACGAGGCATGGTAAGTCAATAATGGGGAAAAGATTAACCGTGAGCCCACAGGCAATTCTAGTGATGATGATAAGTGTTCTGCCCTCTCTTTGCCTACTGTGGACACAGTTTTCACAATTCAGGTCTTCTTTAAAAAAGCTGCCTGATAAAAACTGCAACAGAGAAAATGTAATTGTCCAGAGAAGCCAAGAAGATTACTGCATCCATTTTTCAGTTTAAGTTTAAGATAGAAAATATAAGTTTATACCTAACTGGGCAACAGTCTAGATTTTACTTTGCTGTTATTTTTCTCTTGCTTTAGACTTCCTGGTTTCATTCCATCCAAACCCAAACCATTGTTTTTTAAGTTTATAATGTTATATTCCAGTTAGTCCATTATTATACCCTATGCTTAGCTATTTCAAAGCAATTTTCTTGTATACTGTTGCTCTTTTTGCATTAGGAAATAATGCAGCCAATGCTTGGTAATTCCACTACAGTCCTCCGCCCTACCAACTGAGCCACCGAAGGATCCCTTCAAAACCAGGCCATCAAGCCAGCGACTGTAAAGACAGACGGCACACCGAAAACTGGGAAAGAAGATCCGGACGAATCGGCAGCCGCCAGGGAACGTCCGCTACGAACCAGACCGCCTCCGATTACCACACCCTTCGTGGCCAAGCTGGAGCCACGGGGATGACGGGAATGTCCTCTGCCGCGATCCTGTGTAGAAGAAGCGGTAAACAGTACATCGGAGGGAACGCGGAAAGCAGACCACAATGGACCCGTGGAGTCACCAGGGCATGCACTGCATCCGCCCAAGAATCCCGAGTACGGGCATTGGACCGACCGACTTGCCGATTGAGACGAGATCGAGACGAGACCACATCAGGAGTCCCCTGCCGAAGGTAGAGTTGACGAAACACTCCCGGGTCCTAAATTCCTAGCGCCTTACTCCTGACGCTAGGCAAAAAACTGGAGACTTGTCAGCAGGTGGGGGGTTTGGCCACCAGCAGGGGCCGCCCCTAGGCTGTAATTGGTCTTTAGTTTTGTGCCTAGCGTCCTTCTCCTGCAGGTGGCGATATTACCCTACAGTACATGATCCTAGATCTGTTCCCTGTGTCCTTCAATGAACGGAAGAGAAACTTTTTTTCCCAATGGACATATCAAGTTTGCGCACTGGTACTTTACACAAACTATTGGGTCCTAAAATAAAGATATACCTTGTGTATTCATGTAATTATGCAGACTAGTCAAATTTTTGATGGACTGAAACAGGAGAAAAGAAAATGAGTATGTTTATTCTAATAACAGCATTGCACTCCTGTAAAAAAAAATGATGCAATCTCTCCTTTACTGCTCAGACTTCAAACTAAATATCAAATGTATTTGATAACCAATTTGATGCCAATAAACTTAAAATCAAAAATTCCTAATTCATTTTTCAGTAAAATTAATGGAGAAACCCATTTGGTATTGTGGATTTCTTTTCTCCAGTTCTAATAAATTAAACCACTTATGTTACCACGGAAAGCCAGAGGAAAAGGTTTTTGCATTGTATATTTTTTTCTCTTAGTTATAAGGTATCTTGTTCAGACTAAAGTTGACAGCTCCAGATCAGTCCTTTTTCGGCAAATTACTTTTGGTAGGGCAGACATTAGCAGAGCACTTAGTGGGGAACATCAAATGGGCGGGTGTGAAAATGTGTCCCAGCCATTACTACCGCCCTTACCATTATCCTTTTCTTTTCTCCATAGGAATATAAAAATGCTGTGCTGATAAAGCAAAAGGTAACAACTGAGGTCACTAAATGACTGTAAACAATTAAAACTGAAAATTGCAGATCCTTGGCATATCTGCCCTGAACATAACAGTTGTTTAATGTCTTCAGAAGACAGTCCCAAAATGTCGTGACAGTATTAGGATTTGGAAATTTAAAAAAGACTTGAAAATGTTTCACACCTGTTATGCATTGTTAATAAATGAACATTTTATTCTGCCATATACTTTTAAAATTGAGTCATTCTTTTAGGCTGTATACAGTTTCCATTGTCTCTGCTTATATCATTAAACAGTGTAGTGCTGTACATAATATATTGCTCCACTGAATGATTTATAAAAGTGCATGAGAATTATATGAAATTTACATCAGTGCGTACATCCAATCAAGAGAAGGAATTTTATTTTGAAATAAATAAATTCCAAAAGAAATATGTAAAGTGCTATTGCTGACTTCTTTGTCAAAATGCTAGCTGTCTGGCTGTTATGCTAATCCTTTGATTTGAATGTTTCTGTGTTACTGACCTGCAAAAAACATACAGGGAATGGATACAAAGTAAAATTAGAACTCCTGATCTGCATACTTGCTCCAGGCCAGTGCCTCAGAAAATATTGATGCTGATGGATCAGCATGGTAACGAGGCAACTAGCATTCTGGACAGTGATTGAAAATTACACCTTTCAGTACAGGCTTCATTAATTTTTCCCTTAGTTCCCCTTTGTTTATGATCCACTTAAGTTGCTTTATAACCATATAACTAGAATGGTATTGACTGGCAAGTCCTAGCAGCCTTCCACAGGTTTTCAGTGATTCTTTTGTGTTATTCATTTTTTCAATTATTGTTTTTTTTATAAGCATACCACTTGTACAAATTTAGTTATCAATGTGTTTTTTCTTTAAATAATTTAATATACTTTGTAAGTTGACCATTGTATTTATTTATTAATATCATTACTAAAGAAAATGTCAAATAATTAGGGGAAATGTATTTTGCTTTTGCTTTTTGTATAAATATTAAATGATGAAATGTAAAACTGGTAAATGATCTTTCTGTTTCAGACTGGAGTCTTTGCCTTCCTTTAGTGCCCTTTCACCTGGCCCTTTCCTCTGGTCTTAGAGAAGCTGATGTTGATGGAACATATAATGGTTCCTTTCCTGTGTAGTAAAGTCAGCAATAAAGCTTAGTAATTAAGGTGACTGGGGAAGCCCTACCCAGCATGCCAGTGGTGTGGCAAACACTTTTCAAACTTCAAACAGTATCAAAGTCACTAAGAAACGGGCCTAGTTTAGGGCTGGTTTGAATTAAACCTCACTTCCACACGCACATTTCAAATCCAGGCTCAAACAAGAAAGACCAGACCTTCTGGATTTCATTAGAACCAATTATCTTATCTGTTTCATCTCAAGCCTGACCCTAAGGCTTGCAAAGAGCCTCTTGGTGCAACATTTTGTGTGCTTGTTTGAGAAAGCCCGCAGCCAGCCAATGGCCTGAGGACCAGCTAATTAAAACACTGTTGCCCCCTGCTTCTAGTGATTAAATATTTTTAAGCTTTTGTAAATAATTTTTTCATTCTTTGCCCCAAGCCTAAAGGCCCAATAGATGCAGTCATTTATTTTATTTGTCAGAAAATGACTTAGAAATGGGACATGTCAGAAGAATTTGGAAACATTTTGCCCCTCTCAAAAAAAAAAAAAGTTTATAAACTTGCATACTGTTTCTGATGCAATTAAGAACTAATGACCCTGTTTTGTTTAAAATGCTACAATCTTAAACAAAATCACATTATAACTGCAATAATCATATTTCACTGGATGTCAGTGCTTCATCTCGATTACCGAGGGTTTGGGGATTTAATGAGATCATAGGACTTGTTGATGTGCTAGTAAAGTTTAATAATCACATTTAGCCAGACTGTGATTAGAATCGCATTCCAAAACTCTAGATACATTTGAAAGAGAAACTTCTAAAATATCCAGCCATTGCTTTTCATCTGGCATGCCAAGGAACATATTAATGCCTACAATGAGTCATTTCTTTAAAGAACTAAATTCAGACACAGATGAAGAAGAAAGCCATCTTAATGCAGCTGGTGGCCCTATGGAATATTCTGCTTATGGACTGTGCATTTTATAAAAACACATTTAGCTTGCATTATATATGTATTTATAATACAAATAATTTGTCTTTATTAGAAAAATAGTATATATTTTTTATTCAAAACTGAGCTTTATTAGATGTTTAACATACAGTACATGCTGGAAGGACATAGGCTATAAATATAGTACTCTAAAATTTGTAAGCATAACAGTGCAGGGTATGGTTGCCAGGTGAGCGCCGCTTAAATTCTTATGAAAGTTATTAATGGGCATGTGATAACAAGGGGTTGGTAAATGTTTGAGGCGGGAGGTCCAAAAGTCTCAGTTGGCTACAGATCGATAGTTGTGGGGGCAATAAATATGTGGCAGTCTTAAAAGTAAATGGCAGGAGTCAGACTGGCATAAAAGTGTGGGAGGGCATTTTCAGGAGTATCAGCAAAGGAGAGTAATACCCACAACCAGGTAGATCAGGTCAGGGGTTGACCTGCTGGGGTATGTTGCATCCCCAGCAGCTCAACACTAGGATTTCCATTGGATGTTTCATCAATTGGAAAACTTTCTCTGAGGAGAAAAAGTGCAGCAGGCTCTGCTTAGGACTCACAGCCTCGCTGTGTAGAGCATCTTCAGGTATTGGAGTAATTGCTTAGCTGCTGTAACGGTTGTTCTCTGTTGATTTGTCTCTAAGTAGAGAAGTTCATGTAAACAGTCACTTTGCTGTTCTGAAACAGGATATTGCCAACTCCTCTGGTGAGCCTGAGAACTACAGTATGTCCCTGTCATTGTAGTTCAGGAATTTTGCAATAAACTATGGGTACCCCCAACGCTGTCCCCTAAGACTTGCTATTGGCCATGAGGCTGTCAATGTGATGTGCCAATAGTAGAGGCATTCAGGGAGGTTTTTGTGCATGGTTCATTTTACCATGTTAATTGCAGCATAACATTCCAATTCAGTTTTTGTTTTTAATTTTAGGTATATTTTGTAACAAAAAGCAATTTACAAACACTACATTTTGATGGTATCTATTATGCAACAGATACAATTGCCTGGTTGCTAAAGGCAATAATGCATTGTTGTTTAGTTTTCTTTGCTCCTTGCATTTCAAAGCTACACGGAAACCTTCTACATTAAAATTACAACAGGTGTATTGCTTATTGCCCATTGTATTTCACATACAACTCTAAACCACCATGGCTGCATGGGAACACAAGTAAAGTGAAAATCTAACCCCATCAGGGTAAGATATAAAATAGCATTGGCCTCTCAGTTCATTTTATTTATTAGGAGTTAATATTTATCAGTTCTAGTCTCTGCTGCTTGTTCATATAGGAGTGAGAGGAGGTTTTCGTGATCTCTAAACTGTGAAATATTTCCTTCCATAAGGCTGCAAGTGCTTTGACTTTGGTGAGCAGCAGCCTAAGATAAACTACACCACATGTAGATGAAAAGCACAGGGATTTAACAGTAAGACTGACTAAATTCAATCCAGACTGTCTCTGTGTTTACAGAGCTCCCTCAACAGCTCCTGCACATCTTGAAGACTGATTTTATATAAAGTTACACTAATCAAGTTAGTCATCATTGTCTCCAGAATGTATGGTAACAGATCTACAAAATACACAGAGAAATACTTTGATGTGTCACCTTTAAAAAAAATGACATTATTAGGACAAATGATGAAAAAAGGACATTAAAGTAGATCTAAACCTAAACTAGATGATGTTTAGTTTGCTAAAGCACCGTGTATCATATATAATTGACATTTATTTTCATTAAATATTGTTTTTACCTTTTTTTTCTATCCTTTTTCTTTCTTTTTACATTTCAGTGCTACTGCAGCCTTTTTTTAGACACTTCCTGTCAGGTTCAGCTGCACATCATGGCTCTTGACTATGTTTACTGATTCTTACAATGGTGGACCATGTCTGGCATCTATTGGCAGTTCCATTTATAGTCGTAGACAAGGGCACATGTTACAGGGTGACAATGCAAGAGCACAACTGGGAGACAGTTGAAACCCTTATAACAGGAAGTGACTAAGCAAAGACCTTCATGGCAGGATCACCAGGTACTGAAAGTGAAACAAAAAAAACCGTATGAAATGAACATGTTTAAGCTTATATGACATTTTAGTGATTAGGTTTACTTAAACTAACATAAAAATACTGCATATTTATTCTACAGTATTCAACATTTTGCAAAATAAAATAGTGTCTTATGCCTTATGATTTGGCCCACCCCTTCCTTCCTCTATGACTCTTGGTCTGTTAATGTTATTGACAGTATCACTGGCCAATAATTGCTGAGCAGAGGGTGGGAGAGCCCAGCCCAAAACTTTGATGTCCTAGTCAATAGAACACCCAGGGTTTTGGGACACTTGGGGAGCAGTAGGAGATAAAAGAAAAGCAGAACATACCTGTCTGGACATGTCAGCTCTAACATCCCAGAAGCTTTTCACTACATTTAGAATCAACATGGGTACATCTTAAAAATATGCCCATGATGTCATGTGGCAATATATTTTTTAGTTTCATTAAATACAATACAATACAACACATATATATATATATATACACCGTATATACTGTATATTAAAAGCAGCACTTGTTACAGGGAAACTATAATTATTTAAAGTCATCTTTTTAACAGATCAAGCAATTATGAAAACAGGTAGGTGAGCACCATCTTGTATATAAACAACCTTTAGGTCACCTGGCTACTCCTCTCTAGAAGGGCGAGTACATGTTATATTGGCTTGGGGTGCTTCACTCTGTTTGATAAAACCTGGTGCTATAAATGCCAGCAAGATATCTCCTTGCTAATCATTTTCAAGGGACATCGGCCCATTGTTACCTACCCAAAAGATTTCCTCAATCATCTAAGTATACAGTACAGTGCAAAAGTTTTAGGCAGGTGTGAAAAAATGCTGGAAAGTAAGAATGCTTTAATGATTTGCCCCACATTCATTCTGCACCAGGTCAATAATCCCAAACATACAGCCAATGTCATTAAGAACTATCTTCATGTCATGAAAAACAAGGAATCCTAGAAGTGATGGTTTGGCCCCCGGAGAGCCCTGATCTCAACATCATTGAGTCTGTCTGGGATTACATGAAGAAACAGAAGGATTTGAGGCAGCCGACATCTACGGAAGATCTGGGGTTAGTTCTCCAAGATGTTTGGAACAATCTACCTGCCAAGATTCTTCAAAAACTTCAAACTTAATTTACTTTTTATTTGGTTAATTGATAAAAATAAACTATTAACACTTTTATTTCTGAAAGCATTCTTACTTTACAGCATTTTTCACACCTACCTAAAACTTTTGCACAGCACTGTACATACACCACAAATGGCATTGGCAAATATCACCTATTAACTATGCCTTTTCTGTCTCTATGTTTTAAAAGCTACTATCATAGTCAAGTCTTCCACCTTTTTCTTAGTCTGTTTTTATTGACTTCATTTAGATACTGTTTTCCAATGTATTTATAAATATCTAAGGGCCTGTTCACATGAGTTTCAGGCCTTGTTCACAACAAGCGCGGAGCAGGTGCAGAGCAGTTGCAGACCTGATCAAAACTGCGTCCAATGTTTTCCAATTGTAATTTTTGCTCCAGTTCACATCGCAGGGTGCAGTTCCAGAGCCGGTCCAGAGCAGGTGAAAAAACTGCAGCAAGCCCTATTTTACCTGCTCAGGATCTGCTCTGGAACGCATGCAAACGCATCAAAACACATAAAAAACACATGCAAATGCCTGGAACGCACTGAAAGACAGTGTTAAACGGGTAGTTTTTTAAGAAAAACGACCCGGAACGCATCAAAAACGCGGCAAAAACGCGGCAAAAACACGGCACAACCCACTGCACTGCGTGTGCAGAAACCTGAGCGGATCTGCTCTGCATTTGGTGTGAACAAGGCCTCAGGTCCTGATCAGGTCCGGATCAGGTGCGGATCTGCAGACCCGGTGCTATGTGTTTTTGCCTCGTTTTTGATGCGTTCCAGTAAAAAAAAAAAAAATGTTGTTTGCTGCAGTGGGGCTGTCAGTATGTTAGCTGCAGTGCAATGCTTTTTTGACGTGTTTTGCGTTTCCGGACTGTTTCCTGACCGTACAAAATGTGACATGCAGTATTTTTCTGTCGTAACCTGAACGGACTGCGCACGTGAGAACTGTAGCCCATTAGACACATAGGGATACATTGGGATGCATTTATAGTGCAGGATCGTACGGATCAGGTCAGCACAGAAAACGGACGTCGCGTGAACAGGCCCTAAAAGCTGAGAGCAAAATTGGATAATTCCTAAGCAAGGAGGAAGCACTTGTATTGATTATGCTTTTATAGTGGCTGCTTTTATGGAGGCATACTAATCTTCTGATTTTTTTTTAAGATGATTTAGCCATGGCAAACTGGAGTTGATTGCAAATAAGCCTTTACAAATAGCTAAATAAAACAGAGGAGAAACAATAATCACTCAGCGGGATATAGATTTTTTTTCTTACCAGTGCCCCCCTCTCCCCCCCCTCTCTCTCTCTCTCTAATTCTCTCTCCAGCTTATCAGCAGTGGTTTCTAAAAGGGGCATTGAGATTTATTTCACAGAAGCTGTGTTGGTTTTCCACTAACAGTAAATTATCATTGTCTAATGTCTTTCCCAGCCTCTTCACCAGCATAGCATTGTTAATTACTGGTCAGGATAGCCTGTTCTTCTCTTAAAATCTGACCTAAGTTAAATCTTCAAATGTCACATGCTAAATGACTTAAGAGATAACTACAGATTTATGGCTTTTATGTAGCCTTTCTCCAGTTCAGAACGTGATGCATGTTCTGGCCCCTTGAAATGTATTACAGAAATTACCCAAATATACCCCTAAAACTCCCAAACCCTCTCTAAAGAATGTCTCAGCATTATTTTTTTATTTTAACTAGTTTCTGTAGCGATAAAAAAGAATTGCATTTTCTGACATCATCACAAGGCTTTTAACAATTTTTTAGGAGTGGCTGCTGGAAGCATATTTCCTATTGACATAGGCACACTCCCAGAACTGCATTTCCCTATAGCCCTTTCTGTACAGAGTGTGTGGGCAGGCTCATGGTAGACAAGGCAGCAGCATTGCTTTGCAAGAAGCAAACTCAATCTATGCAAAGAGAGTAGTTGGGGTAGGTGGAGCAAATTATTCTGGCTGGCTAGTTTAGATATTTGGCAAGTTTGCATGTTAGCATCACTTCTACCTTCAGAAATTGCCAAAAAATCTTTAACGGTTTAGGTCATTTTTAGATTGCTGCCATTAGCCACTTAGGCGCCCTGCACAGCACTGGGGGGAGGTGTCACATGTTCACCATACCTGGAAATATTTATCATCACTACAAGCCAACATATAATGTGAGGGAAGCAAAGGGAAGGTGAGCATATGTAGAGGAAGAGAAGGAGGAATTTAAGTAAACACGTTGTGAAGATTCCTTTGAAAGAAGAACAATATGTTTGACTCTGAAGCTTTAAAGTAAATTTAAACCCACAAAAATCTCATATCATTTTTTATATGTTAACATAATTTCAAAAACATTTTAAATAAACGTAATCTTCAGATTTCAGTAAAATACTTTTTTTTTTTTTTTACTGACAGTCATAATCCTGCTTTGAAGGTCCTTATTCAGGCATTTCTTATTAAAAGCTGAAGTCGCTATGTCTCTGCCTCCCGCATGTGCTCATGCTTTGCCAACCTGTCACATGGGTTTTAATGAATACACCTCACAAAAAAATTGTCTACTGTTATCACTATCAAGAAATGCCATGCAGCCATCACTAGAGTGTATTTAGACAGAAAATAGTTGCAATGAGACTTCAGGAGATCAGAAGCACTGAGATGCAACAAAGGAAAAAAGGTTAAAATAAGTATGTTATTATATTTACTGCCTGCAACTCCAGAACACTGCTCTGATACTGAGAAATCCCTAAAGTCTACTAGAAAACCAACACTTCCCAGAGTGTCGATCTTCTTTGTCCACTACAGTGCCCAGTAGTTCCTCCTACCAACCTCAATGTCACTGAGGGGTCTATTCACTAAAGGGTGAAGAGTTTGGAGAAGGCAGGAGAAGTGAACAATCTAGGCCAAAAAAGCTGATTTGGAGAAATTCTCCAATTCAGCTCATTTTCGAGTTCAGCTATTTTGTCCTAGATTGTTCACTTCTCCTGCCTCCTCCAAACTCTTCACCCTTTTGTGAATAGACCCCTAAGTGATCCAATGGTGCAGTTGAGGACAGTAGGAGGAACCAAAGGGCGGTAGTGTTCCAAGGAGATTCACACTCTCAGAAGTGTTGTTTTCTCAGCAGACTTCAACAAAGGATTTCTCATGAACAGGGCAACATTCTGGCGTTGTGAGAAGCAGACAAGGTAAGTATTTAATTTTTCCGAGTATGCTTCTTTGCAATATCCAAAACTCCAAATGACAGGGTTGCTTTGGGGAGCTATATGATCATTTACAGGTTCCCAGGAACCAAACAAGTCAATCTCATAGATTCAAACAATATGAGTTCCAACATCCCAAAAGGTCTGGAAATGAGTAGCTCAAAGTGAAAAAAGCATTTCCTTATTTTATACTTTTTCCCATCTCAAAAGCCACTATTTATTTCACATTGAATGATTTTTATGTGTGTGCACAAGATGACTGCTGGCATGTTTCTTTGAAAACCAGGCAAAAGACCTCAATATTTATTTTTCTTATTGTAGATTGCTGGATGTTTTCCAAACCAAAGAAAACTTTATTTGCATTTGTTAGAGGGTATTGGGGCAGTTGCATGGAGAAAAATAAGCATTTTAATCTTGTTTGAATCGGAAAGATATACTACAATGTAAAAATATTTTACAAGTATGTCCTGGGCTCCATTACGAAGATTGTTGTGAAAGCTGCTATTAGGCCATCTTCTACAAATGACCTTACCATAAAAATAACGAGGAAAGAAAACAATTATGCAACGCATAAAGCAACAGGGTGCAGCTTTGTGTATTTGTTACAATCTGGATGTGTTCCAGAAGGAAATTGTGGAGTGCAGTTAGCCCATCATACTGTACGCAACAAACACTTCGGGAAAATGGATGTGACTGCAAGTCTCCAGATAGATTACTAATTGAAACAAACAAAAATGGTACAGTGCTTCTCCAAATGTTTTTTTTTAACTATTATTTGTTTATAATTATTACATTCTTAATACAATAAAAAGACTGTATTTTTTTATTTCAAATATTATATCACAATGAGATAGGCTCTGCATACTGGTATACACCCTTCCAAGAAAGCATCTGCAAAAAAACAGGGATCCTTGGTTCATGTATATGAATAATAAACACATAAGAGAAATATATGAGCGCACTTTACATCCACTTTAAGTGTATTTTGGACGGATTAAAGTAAACCTGTATTTTGCCCATTCTAAGATTAGTAACGGGGTCACTACATAGATGGCAACATAAACAGCCAGAACTTATCTTCCATGCACTTTCCACTACCTTGATCCTTCACCAGACTTCCCTACAATTTCTGTGCGAGCTTTGACTTTGTGAAAGTTGAAATATACAAGGCTGTGCATCCTCTTAATTTATGTCTTCCACCATATTACCAGTTTTAAGGTTAAAGACTGGATGTTTAAGCACCAATCTGAGCATTTGGGTGGTGCTGGTGGAGGGTGTCATGGGCTCAGGGCCGGATTTCCCACAAGGCCAACCAAGGCCTGGCCTCGGGGCAGCAGGGAGTAGAGGGGCAGCAGGGGTGTGGAATTCCTATCTCCCGATGCCCAGGACATGCAGTTCCGGGCGCTGTGCGTGTAGTTGTTTTCTACATTTAGCCCTGCTTTGGGCAAGCAGGGCTAAATGTACAGCGGGGAAGCCCCCTCTTGTTTTGCACAAGTGATCTCGGCGATGTCGCCGAGATCACTTGTATGCAGCCAGCAGGTCTGCCATTCTCCATGGGTGGGGGAGGATTTGTGGGTAGAGGGGCACATTGAGGAACCTGGCCTTGGGGCAGCAGAGAGAGTAAATCCGGCCCTGCATGGTCTCCCTGATACTCAGAAATACCAGGTATTTCTTGTGACTCTGACGGTGAATCAAAGCATCAGGAGAATGCAAGAAAAGCAAATGCAGGCTACTTATGGTGCCTTCCTTGCAGAAAACCTGTTACTTGGGCACAGCATGTGTTAAATTTTACAGTAAAACTGAGAAACACTATTAACGTTAGTTGAAGATACTCTATATCATTTACAGTTTACTTCCAACTTTAATGCAACAAAATGTAATACACAGATTAGAAATGTCACTCAAGTAATTGTTACATAGTTTAGTTTAATATACATTTTGAAAGTTGAATCTTTTCCTCTAAACATTGCACAAAGCATTTTGAGCTCCTGGCAGAAAAGTGTGGTTAGAACTGATAAATGACTTTTACGCTTAAAGATGACACTGGAATCATAAAATACTTGCGTAAACGCTGATAAATGCTTATATGTGTTTTAATGAAATAATGCAGCCAGGGCAGATGGAATTATTCCAGAAAGATTAGATGACTAAAACTCATTCCATAGAGGAACAGTAAGAGAACATGAATGTTCATCTTGCTGAGGAATACAACATAGATGCAAAAACAAACAGAAAGTTGGGGTTACTAAAATTCATTAGCCAAACAATAGGATGCATAAGGCTCAATTCAATAACCTGTATTTCTCTTATTCTGGTGTTACTTCCTCGGCGCTAACTCTCAGACCTTCATTCACAAACAATCATGACTTGTTTTTTTCAGTTTTTTTTAGTATTTCACTTTAAGGGTTATTTTAAGAGCTCCTTCCTGCTCTATGGAATTTTTGAAAATTTTTTTTTTGCATTGAAACATGTCCAGGGCGCTGCATAGTGATGACCTTATGCCCCTTGTTTGATTTTGGTGGTCCCCATGAAGTTTTAGGAAAAAAAACCCAAACAGGAAATGCCATTTACCACCAAATGGTATTTATTTTCTTTCTCAAATGTCACTTCTGCTTTTGTACCTCCTACTGATGCACCACTTCACAGGCACATTTAGGACAACCATGTTATTTAATGGGATTTTGCATGTTTAATGTTTCACTTTGAGTAATATTAAAAGAGCGGCTCCCCAATGAACAGAATTTTTGAAAAACTATTTTTGCAAAGGTACATGTCTCCCAGGACAGTACCTGGCTACCCATGCCTTGTTTGAAATCCCTTTTCCTATCAGCCTTGAAAATAGAGAGAACTGATATGAAAGATTTCATTCTCATTGACTTCATTGGGGTTTGGATCAACATTCAAACTTCAGCGCAGTTCGGCAAACATCCCACAATTCAAACCCATGTATGTTTGACTCATCACTATTCAAAACCTGGAAACAGAAACATTGCAGGCCATTTACAAACAGGCCTCTGCTACATGAAAACAAAAAACTGGTTTAGTGTCTATTAAATGGATGTGCACCATGCGGAACAGCACAATGTATTTTCTTAGAAAGAAGAAATGCTATCATGCAAATTCTTGAGGTTTTATTATTATTTGTTTATCTTGGAGGAGAAGCAAGGCACAATGTAATCCTTCTAGCTGCTGTAAGCTGAGGCAAGGTGGATCTCTACCTAAGGAATGTATCCACTTTGAACAAGAATTTATTTCAGCAGGTGTTTGAAAGGGAAAATAAATAAAATTAAAAAGGACACCTATAATAAAAAAAGAGCATGAAAAGAGCTTGAAGCCATTTTCGAAATTCACTCCACACACATGAGCCAGCTTATGTGGAATTGTTTGCTAGTAAAGCAGTGATAAGGGCTGTTTAGGGACCAAGAAAGCCTAGATACATGCAAGACAGCTGACCCCCCATCAATTATGTTACCACCTATGTGATTTGTTTCATAAAACAAAAATTCAAATGTGCCATTGTTGGCAGTATGGTATATCATGCAGTGATGACTCCCTAAGAAGCCTCTTACCACACCAATGCTTCACAAATGTCCTCCTGACAGCACTCAATTTCTCAAACTCTGTCCCAACAGGCTGGATGAATGCAACCAAGCACAGGTCACTTCTTCCCTAAAGCCTCTGCCTAGCTTACAAATCCCGGGGCCTCCACCCTTGAGTCTGCACCTATAGTCTCGGCCTATGTGGGTCTGCTGAGCTTCGCTCAGTTGGGGGGCTCTGTCTTAGCACAGCTCCTCTTTTTCTCTGTGTTGGCATGCTCCTTCCTTCCACTTTCCCAGCACAGCCCGCTCCAGGCTCTCCCCTATTCCCCTCATGGCTCTCCTTTCCCTGCATGGGTCTGGTGGGCAGGCTTATGTCCCAGTCATGCAAGAGGCTAAATAAAGACCTCTTCTCAAGATCTGTGAGACTCCCACAGCTTAAAGGGGCCACCAGCCAGGGCTATAATACTTTGTTTACTAGCCCCTTCAAACTACAAATAAAAGCCTTATATATTTTTTTTTCTATAGACAATAGCTTTTATTTTTGGTCAGAACTGGTGATTTACATCCTTTAGCAGATCTTTAGCTTTGTCTGTGGTTTCACTGAGGGGATTTCCACTGATATTCTTTTCTGGTGAAAATGTTATATTAGCCATTTTGGTCTTTTGTTGGCTTCTTTTAAACATAATATCATACTTTTATTTAGGCCAAATTATTGTTGCTTATAAAGGTCTGCATTAAAAAGGGTTGTGTTGGAAAAATCTATGACTAATAATATTTTCTGCTATAATTCAGACCTGGAAAACATCCCATACCAATTCTTTAAAAAAAGTGTTCATTTGTTATGTTAGTCTCCACACCCACCATTTAAGCAATCATTCATAGTAAACCAAAGTATGATTTAAGCAGGGGGAAAAGGAAATATTCTCATAGTGTTTGAAATGCAACTACCCTTGGGATACCCAGACCTAAAGGATGTAGTGAATCATTTGTTGTGTTTTATACATGCATAAATATTTCTGTTGCACTATTTGACAGTCTGTGATGTCCTGTCAACCATTTTCATCAATGACACCCTGAGAAACAAAGTCCTGGCCAACACAGGGCTTTTAAAACACTAGGACTGCAATGCGCACCCATTGCTTACTGTCAGGGACGAACACCGTCCCGAAGCCAGATAGCACGGCGATGCCGGCCCCGTCAGCAGCGTCCCGTTGCCGGTCAACAGGCGGCCTCTATTCAGCGCTCCACTCCTCCCTCCGCTCGTCAGCTGAGCCAGCGTGATGACGGGGCAGGCTCGGCCCAGCGGCGTCCCGTTGCTAGGAGACGCTCGGGTCGGGTCTCGTCTCCGGCTCCTCCCCCAAACACCGCTCTCTGCCTACAAAAACGTAGGCTGATCACTTGCTTGATTCTAGCAAAGTAGTACATCGAGCAAGCTATCTAGGGACACTACCTGATACTGTCCTCTACACCCTATTTGATACTTGGCTTCATCACCATTGGACCCTTGGCAGCGTGGACTCAGAAGCACGGCAAGCTGGACTCTCTCACCTAACAGCAAGTAACCATTAGCACATGTTTGCAATCTAGTGCTGTGTTGATGCTAATACCTGGTGGGAAGCTCACCTTACATCCTCCTCACTGAATCACTGCTTAATTCACTGCTGCATAGGACTGTTGTATACTGTCAATACTCAAGGGAGATTATGCTCAGGATTAGTGACTATAACTAAGTCTGTGCTCCACTGTGCCATAAGTTACTCGGGACTGTAACAATCATAACCTCACTCTAGTACTGGAGTGAAAGGAGATAAAGTTATTTCTATTGGCTTGTTCAAAGCCTTTTTTGCACTAACCCACTGACTGGGGAGGGGAGACCTGACAGGTGTTAAAAATGCGTGCCAAGTGCCCCAATTTGGACTCCACTACTTTATTGGAATCAATGTTTTTATTTTAAGACTCTGTTTGGGTAAGTTGAAAAGCTAGGAGTGGAAAAGGTAATATCAAATCAGTGTCCAAGCAACCCAAAACCTTCAACAAGCATGGGAAGGTAAAAGCGTCCAAAGACCCTCAACAACAAACAGATGAAAAGTGGATCTCAGCTAAATTTCAGCCAAGCACATGTTTTATCACTATAGGTAAGACAACAGGTGATGTTTCAAGCCCAATCCAGCTTTGTTTTTTGCACAAAATATATTTGAAGTCCTTGGTGGAGGACACTTTGTTTGGAAACATTGTTTTCAGAGCCCTGTGGATACTGACTGCCTGGTGACCATTACAAAAAGCAATTTACTGTCTGGTGTGCATGTTCTGTAAGACAACAGGCAAAATTTTGAGTGCTCAGTCAGTTTACAACCTACATGGCATATGCGAAGTGGGACGAGTTGTTAAGTACAAACATTTCCCAGCGCACATCAAGTCAGTTTGCAAACAGGGCGGGATTAAGACCATCATGGGCATGGTGCTGTCGGTTGGTCGGACGGGAAGCAGCAGGGGCGGCTCTCTAATTAGGCAGTTGCTCGGTCATGGGGCCTCCTCGCTGATTAGAGAGCCGTTGGTGCCTCTGATTGATTGTGTTCAGCCTGGCTGGCCCAGGTTGCCATTGGTCATACCAAGGTGATCCGGGCTGGCTGGGCTTATTTTCAGTGGTGGGCCTGGAGCTAGTGCTCCAGTAGCCCCATTGTTAATCTGGCCCTGCTTGCAAAAGAAACCTCTGATATCTAAAATTTTGGAAAAAAACAGAGTTTCTATATTTGCATACATTTGCAAGGAATCTATATGTGCCGATCAGGTCACTGTTTCAAAATGGTAAGTCCAAAAATGAGGCAGATGTGAAGGAGAGAACAGCAAGGCAAGGCATATGCCTTGAAATTGTGCAGGAACTCTACAAAAGACTATTTAAATTCTAGATCAAGTATATATCCCCCTCCAACTAAAATGATGCATCAAGAATTGTTGACATTAGTTTGCCTTTTTTTCACACTAGTCACTAACATCTAGATACCGAAATAATATAAACTCATTGCATGGATCAAAATGGTTACACTAACTTAAAAGCTAATTTTAAGTCTGCTGCGAAAAACCCCCCAAAACTAAGCACAATTAGGAAGGGTCTAGAAAATGTGCTAGTCTCAGCATTACTGAGCCGAGTAAAAAATAGTAAGTGGAATTCCACATCAAATGGCGGTCTGGACGAAAAGGATGGTGACAGGGAGGAGAAAAGAAAGCAATGTGGTATATACAGAATAGAACATTCTGAAAGTGAGGCCGCCTGCTAGATCTCAGTGTCCAGACAAATGAACAGATTATACTCAAAATGCATTTTTCAGCTACATGCAAGGAAATATAAAAATTAAGAAGCTGAGGCAATAAAAAAGTTCAGTTTAGTTCTTTTAGTTCCAAGCAAAATGCCAAAAATATCTCACAGGTGTTTCAGCTACAAAGTATTACTGTATAAAGTCTCTGCAATAGTGAAATGTATCCACTAACATGCTCTCCTCAGTTGTACCAATTGTAATTTATGAGAGGTCTGCTTAGTGTCAGTAGATAAAAAAAAAGTAAAAGCATCTGAATGCAGATATACAGTATATTTACTACTACTTTAATTGTAATCAGTTTAAAACTATCTAAAGCCAAAGCATTTTTTTTGTTTTGGATAGAGTGGTGAGGTTTTTTTTTTTAATTGTTGTCTATGTCCCCGCATGTGAGATTTATTCTCTCTATTTGTCCCTGTGACCACTGTCACCAACCATGACTAAAAGAGAAGGAACATCCAAAGTCTTAAATTGTCATCAGAAAAGTAACAGATGGGAAATCTACAACTTGTTCTGGTGAAAACTACTTCCTTTTTGTGTCTACAGAATAGGAAATAAAAAATTTCCCTAGTAGGACACAGAATGAAAAACAATGAGAGGGGTTTTACCCATTTTCTACTCTATCTAAATGGAAAAGTGTATGCTTTAGATATACTTTAAGTACTTCACAAATCTCAGAAACTCATACAGTACTTTATGCACTGTAGAAAATAGAAAACATATAAAATGTTTAAACTGTTAAAATGTATCATTTAACCTCCCTGGTGGTATGATTCTTTTCAGTTTCGTTATTTTTTCGGTGCAATTTTTTTTGCTATTTTATTTTTCATTTATTACGTTTTTTTTAAATCTCCCGCCGGTTCCGCCCCCGTGCGACGCGTACGCTCGCAAGGGACGGAACCCGTAAGAGAGATGCCGGCGCCGGCCGGTTCAATAGAATATATTGTGTATATTTGAAAAATATTTTATTGTCACTAGATATGTAATATATTTTGTAATATGACACATTATTAATTACAATTAATTACTCATTATTAATATAAGTCTGTAGCACTAAAAAAAAAAAACCTGTCTATGCACATTTTTGTGGGGGAGGGGGCATAGGGGCGTTTATAATTCGATTTAAAAAAAAAACTTGTCTTAAATCACATCGAGAAATTTTTGGGGGGCTCCTATTTTGGACACCATGGGTAGATACTTAGAATGGCTTCATATATGGATTAGTCATTACCTTCACGTTTCCACTGTACTAAGATCAAAGGGAATTAAACCTGGAAGCAAAGTGCAGCCTGAATAGAGTGTGGAGATTTAGGGATCATGGGAAATTTTTCAGAGCTTCTCTGGCAGGCCGTAGCAAATCTGTTCAATTTCAGTAACAAACTGCTCCACTCTGACTTTGTACTCTCCACTTTGTAGTTTTGCTTTTCTGCTCTGGGCACAGACGTTGTATAGATTTCTCACAATAACAGGATATTAAATTCCAGAACCTCCCCATCTTTAAAATAGCAGCACATTATGGATGCAATGCTTTCCCTTTAATGTGTGCCACTAGCCGAAACATTTCTTTACATGTGTTCAGAATTTTTTTTTTATTGCTTTCCAGCCTGTCAACAATTTGTGTTTATGCTTATTTATATTTATTGAATAAATTGAGAGGCCGGGCTGCGGCCTCTCAATTGAAAGAAAATGCCACTGCTGACTCTTTTTAATGCTAGTTGCCTGGCTGCAATGCTAAGCCAAAAGCGTCAATGCTTTCTGAATCACTGGCCAGGAATAAATATGCAGATCAAGGGTCCTTAATTCACACTGACTGTACTGGTTAAATACTTGTTCTATGCATTGCCACTGGAAGTACAGAGACAGTCAAAGATAGCCAGGCAAAAAGGAAATATTCATATATTTAATACATTTCTCTTAGCATAGGCACCCTTTAAAAAACAAAAATACTGCAAAAACAGTGCAATGCTTGTGTATTGGCTGCTCAGGCACCAGGGGAAGGGGATCCCTGTGTAAGATCTAAGACATGGCTTCTCTTGTGGCTGTGGCTAAGTAGAGCAGTGGGGGACCAAAACGAAGCTGAGTAGGTACAGCTGCAGAAAGCAGACAGTTACGCTGTTGATTTGCCCTGCATTTGAGTGCAAGAAACCTGTACTGAGACAATGAGGAGGTTGTCATTGTTGACTTCTTATATTTGGATATGCTGGTTGCCTGGTTATCATGCTGCTCCAATGGCTTTAATTCTTTCTAGGACACAGACCGGGAACAAGTCTAAATAACAAGAGGCCTTCTAATCTCAGTCAATTACTCTAACAGGTCTATTTATAACCAATTTGTGGGGTCCGTCGATTATATCTGTGAGTTTTTATTCTGTGTGATTGGAGACAAAAATGAACACATTTTCTTTTTAGGCTGAGTGTATTGTGATGCAATACTGCATTATCGTCACTAGATGGAGCTGAGGAAAATAGACAATAAATATTAATTTCCTACGTTCCCCAGCTCCATCTAGTGGCCATAATGCAGTATTACAATCCAATACATTCAACCTGAAAAGTAAATAAATAGAGAACATTATTTTTCTCCATTTTGGCCTGTTAAATACACAATTGAAAGTGTTTTGTTTGTTTTATTTGAAAAAAAATCTGTTGCCATTCAAGAAAACTTGCGAGCTCATAACATCCTGTGCTCTCTGTCTGTGCTGACTGTTATCAGTTACGTTGCTCCTATTTCTCTCAGTGAATTACAGAACCACCCCCCTCCATGTTATGGAGCAAAAGAGAGAGGGAAGTCTTCTGTAGTTCTGTCCTAGGATGACAACGTTGCTTCTCCATAGAAGTTTCCACTCAGACCACCAGGTGAAAATAAAAGAAAAAATTAAAATTACGCAGCCACCACATCTAAGGACTGGTAAGCTGCAATACAGTCATTTTTGTTTTGGGGCTTAGATACACTTAAAAGTGTATTTCCACTTCTATATGTTTGTTATGTGTTCCCATTTACACAACATACCTAAAAAAAATTGAAAATATTTCATAATTTAGATGTTTCTTTGAAGGAAGTCTTTGGGCAGACGTTACTCTGAACAATTTCAAAGTGAGTCCGTCCATAGAGAGAAAGTGGGGAAAGAGCGAGATTCCCCTTGTTAACATTCAATGAAGAAACCAAGCTTCTCGATCTTTAACCCTTTGTTAGGACAGACGGTGTTCAAATCTAATTTACAACTGATAATGAGATCTGTCAGCACAGTACAGACTAGGTGTATAGTCTGTAATGTGCTGGCAGTGTATATCTAACCCCCGAAAAAAATATTTAATATATTGCAGCTTACCAATCCTTAAATGTGGTGGATGCATTATTTCCATTTTTATGCTTTTTTCCCTTTCTTTTCAGCTGATTATGGGGCTTATTATCAGTAACACGCTTCCTGTTTTAGGCCACCCTTGGACAGCAGTATTGTCAGCCTATGGAGAGGGTTGTGTTAGATGCACTAGCAGGTTTAGATGGACTTGACAGACTTAATGAACTGACGAATGAAAGCTGAATATGAGATAACACTTTTAAGCTGTTACATAAAATACTTCAACAGTTTTATAAATTTTTATACAGCACAAAATGACATACAATTAACATCACAATAAACAATGTTAAAAATAGTATGCAGGGGTGAACAA
>NW_017306332.1:1111471-1132067 GCF_000935625.1 Nanorana parkeri | reverse complement strand
TCAAAAATAGAACAAATAATAAAAATAAAAAATGACACGGGAATGGAGGGCAGCAAATACCATCTAGTTAAAGACTTAAATGCATTTTCCAAGGCAATTATATTGATAGAACAGGTGGCTGCTGAACTCCAAATTTGATGCCATTCCTTCAACAGATACTGTTTTTTTTAATGTAAAGGTATTACATAACTGCATAAAAGCTGATCACTGTAAGTCTCGCTGTCAGTGTTAAATGGTTTGTCCCAACCCTCTACCTGCCACTTTTATTGGACAGCTTGGCTTGTTTAAGAAAGTTGGAAAAAAACAGACTTACTGGTCAGATCACAAGGCGAAAATAAAGGAAACAAAATCTAAAACAATGTAAATGCAATATACCATATTTTTCCTTTTGGGTTTTAGATTACATTTAATTATGGTAAACATCAGCCCCCCACCCACCTTGAATAGTGAAAGGGAAATTCAGTTTTGAAGTTTGCAGAAAAGAGCAAGTAAGATATAAGCAGTATTTGTTTTATATTTTTATTTCAAGTTATGCCATATAAATGGGAACATGTAAAAAATATAAAGTAGCTGTTATCCCATTTTGGCTGCAAAAATGAAAATACACTTTAAGTTTACTTCTAATGTGTTGTTTGGCTCCAAAGAGAGTAGAGATCACAGAAGGTGCCACAGACAATAACCTCCCTGAAGATCATGTGACATATTTGGAATCACAGTTTACATTGTGAAAATGCATTAAGTTTTGCACCTTTGTTAACATGCATTGTAGTATGCATTTTTAACATGGGTTGTCATGCATTTTCTTGTATTTTTCTGTATATAATTAGTATGTTTTGAAGAATAATATTTGTCTGCGGATCAACATCACATGTGCTTTTCACTATTAGTTTCCATTTATTTCTAAGGGCCCCAAAACACATGCTGACACTCATGCAAGCTGGGCTTGCCATAATGAATTGCATAACAACATAGAGATATGAATTGGCCCGATTGATTTGTATGACAATTCTGTGCTGTGGTTTCTGACATATCTGCATTATACCTTTGAGATCCACTTAGATGTGAATGCAGCCAGAGTCACCAACTCTTTCTACTTCAAGGTCACTACAAAAAACTGGAAAAAAAAGGTCTGAGCTCCGCATACAGCTTTCTTACTGTAAAAGCTGTAAAAATATGGGGCTGGTCTTCCACTCAAATTGGTTCTGGCTGACTCAGTATATTGCTTTAAAAAGGGCTGGGTGTGTTTCTAAATGCACAAAAAATCAAAAAGAAATTAAAAGAAAGAAATAACATTGTAGAATTTTCATCCAGGGAGTGACTGATTGCCTTTGAGGATGAGGAAGGAATTTCTCTCTGTTGGACAATGCTTTATAAGGGTGTTTGACATCCTCTGGATTACCTTAGGCTTTATGGTCCTGAGATTGTGAGATGTTTTTGGCTGATGTCTCTTTTAGCCTAAATAACAACGTAACTACTAATATTTTACTCAGGAGAATATTTTTCATAGTGTGAGGTAGAGTAAATATTGAGGTTTTTGTTGCTGTCCATGACTCTGTTGGGGAGATTGCACCCTACATCCTACTGTCCATGACCCAGTTGATTAGCTTTCACCTTACTCCCTGTCCCTGTGATAGAAGGAAACGAAATGAAGGAAATGGTTATCAATGGGCCAGGAAGACTCAGACCATAAAAATCAGCTGATAGAGGTTCTAACATTTCCCAATTTTACTGAAAAATGTGTTTTCTTGCATTCTGTGTCCTTACTGAAGAGATTTATCATCACTTCCTGTCCTGATCCCTGACCTGATAAGTCAGGTATATTTGTGCAATGGGGGCACAACACAAATAAAAGTAGCCCTGTGTTCTATCCCATCCACATTCTGTCTAAAGCCATAAATAAATAAATAAATAAACAAATAAATAAATACATATAATTACAATAACTAAATAAAATATAATCAATTAATAAAACAGCTACCAAGCATTTAACTAACCAATGTCTAGATAGAATTTACTTACCAACTTTTCATAACATATATTATAAACCTTTACTGAGAATTAACAGCAAATCCAGTATGTGACATGCTAAAATGCAATATTTATTGTTTGCAATGAAAAGTATAAATTCTGCGCTGCGTGCAGTGTCAGTTCTTCAGAGCAGCTTTTCCTGGGAAAGCAAATCTTAAAATTGGTTTCAGCTGAATTTTTTTTTTAGAGGTGCCTCTTTTCCACCAAAGTTTCAAACTAACTGCTTCATATATCTTCTACAGATGATCAAAGCGCATTCTACAGTTTGTCCTAGAAAGAGTAATATTAACAAGATGGATAGCTATAAGTCACAGTCAAGATAAAAAAAAAGGAATCTCATCCATCCTCATATTTTAGACCACAGCTTAATGTCGCTGCGTTTAAGACATCAGATAAAATACTGGTAATAATGGCATTGATGCATCATCCTCGTTTTAGGTCTATGTTCACAGGGGGGATTTGGGGATTTTTATATATATCCCTTTTTTTCCCCTTCTTCTTAACTTTTTTTGTTGCTGGATCGTGCACTGAAAAAAAAGGTGCTTAGAGGTTTCAGAATGTCCTGGATGCAGTCATCTGAACTTGACGATGATGGGGGTGATGGAGTAGAGGCTTTTCACTTAGATTAGTAAATGAGTTGAAGCCGTACTAACTTCAGCCATCCAATCATGTGCAAGCCAAAAAAAAAGTTATTTGATTGGATATTCTTCGCAAATCGTCACTTAGCTTCACCACATTTATTCAGCTAAGTAAAATTATTGTTTTCTCGCGAAGCAACCCCAATTGGGTTAATTTTTTAAAGGAGTAGTGGCTGTTCATAAGGCAAACCTGTGTTCACTTTGAATACTTAGGGGTCTATTCACTAACTGACCCGAAGTGAAGTGAGCCGAACGCTGTTCAGCTATTCACTTCAGGCTTGTACGGCTGAGATCGGCTTGCTTCGTGTGGCTTTGGGTCGGCCGACCTGAAGTGCAGAAGGAGTTCGACTCAGCCGATCCAACATCTACTCACTGCTGTTCGCCCTATTCTTATAGATGCCAAACGGCAGTGAGTGAATAGCTGAGCGGCATTCGGCTCGGCTATTCTGCTCGGTACCTCTGTCGTACCGAGCAGAATAGAAAAATAGTTAAAATAAGTAGAAAACAAAATGGAAAATGATTGGGCGGAGCTAGCAGTGACAGCTAGCTCCGCCCAACTGTTTTCTATTGGCCCGGGCTGTTCTGCTGCCATCAGAATAATTATAGCCAATAGGAATGTAGCTATGCATTCCTATGCTGTTTTTTTTTGTTTTAATTCTGAAGGCAGCCAACGGTTCTAATGTCAGAAGAAAAAAAAAAGACAACAGAGCAGGGAAAGGTTTACCGTTCGGCCAGCTTCGGCTTTCACCTCGGTTCAGTCGAGCGGAAGCATATGCCTTCGGCTCGACTGAGCCCCTCAGCCAACTTCGGGAGCTGTACGGGCTATAGTGAATAGCCCGTACAGCAGCACCTTGGGTTCTACTGAACCGAAGGGGTCCTGAGGCCGAAGCTAGCCGAAGGATCAGCCGAAGCTACGGCTAGATCCTTCGGCAGCTTAGTGAATAGACCCCTTAGTCATGTGCAAGCAAAAAAATCCTGTTTTTTTTTTAAATCTCCCTTACACATGACTCGGTATTCAAAGAAAGGTTCAACTTTTTTACTAATATTCATCATGCAAAGTGAACAATCACTTTCTTAAATGGACAGCCATTACTCTTTTTGTAAATGAACCCAAGTTGGAAACATTAAAAAAGCAAATCCGGGCAAGAATTGAAACCAATCAGAAGCAAATGCTCTCTAGCAAGTACTGCAACTTTTGAAAATTTACCTTAAAGTGAACTTGTGCTTTGCCAATGAGGGGCTACCGTAGTTTTAATGCCCCACTCGTCAGCAACAAATATTCACCTTTCCTTTGCTCAATTCCCAGGAAAAGGAAAGTAAGCCTTTTGTATGCTCAGAGTCACTGGAACTCACATAGAGCTGAGTATTCTCTCCTCGCTCCAATGTGACAGTGCTGGTCCAATCACCAAGCACCACCACCGTCAAATGAGAGGAAGGGAAGTTAGTCATATGGGCCATACCTGGAGATGGGGCAGCAATGGAAAGGTAAGTATGTTCTGCTGGAGATGGAAGCATTAAAGTAAACCTGTGCTTTGCCTTGTAAGGGCAAAGAACAGTCTTTCTTTTTTTTCTGGGTTCTCTGTAGCCCACTGCATGCAGATTTCAGGGAGCACCTCTTAGGGTCCCTGGGAGTGAATTTTTCTGAGGCCTGTACTATGTGTCTTGTATCAACAGTCATATTTAAACTTCCAAGCGAATCTTGTGAGTGGCTGAGAAAAATTTATTTTTATTTATTTATTTACATCATGCTTTTGTTATAGGAGAGACATCAAGCAGCCTGCTGTGGTTGTGTTTGGGACTTTCTCTCCCACATCACAGAAGGGGTCCTCAGATCACCAAGTTACCAAAAAAAGGGGCTGAGGAAGACCAGTCCACTAGAGCACTGTGTTAATAAAAACAATTGGGATCCTGAGCAGGCTACCCAGTCTCCTCATATGCATTTAAGGTTTAAATTTAAAGCAGAACTCTGGGGAAATTGTTTATTTTTTATTAAGTTCTCATTTTGGTCTAGGGAGGAAAATGCAGTGCAGGGGGTAGCCTTACTGCAAGGGTTAATACAAAAATTCCCTTCTTTAAATGAAGCATTTTTAAAAATCATCTCTTTAATAAACAATACACTCAGTTTCCGCTTCTCCTGCTTTAGCATATTTTTCAATAGTGATATGCTTTGGGTTTTGCAGATATTACAGTAGAATAAATTCAGCAGGTCACACATGGTGACTTGCATCGTCTCCTACGAAGGCTCATGTTTGTTTCAGGAGTCCTGTGGTTTTTGTTATTTTTCCACTAGTAAATGTATCAGCATTGTAATTAACACCCTCCTAGAGCTGGAATAATCTGTTACTTTCCTTTACTTCTAACAATTCGCTTTGCTACTGATGTTTATTAATATTTTTTTCATAAATACTTCTTCTTTAATTTGGATATTGCCCTGCAAAACTGAATGTGACCCATTTAATCAAAAGGTATGGTATGATTTATTTATTGTATTTTCTACTTTTTATAGCATTGTTTTAGAGGAACTGTATTGACTAAAGTGTATGTAAAGACCATATATAATATAATAATGTAATATGTAAAGGCAATAAATAATACAATATTGTAATTTTATTTGCATATAATGCGGAAGGGTTAGACCCTCTGCCAGGATTTTATTGTTGTTTGTGTCCTGTGTCTGAGAAAGCCAGTAGATATTCCACTGCACTCCTTACCAGTAAACCCTTTGTAGATGGGTGCTAAAGTGACTGCAGATTGAGCCGCTCGAGTCCAAGTAGATACAGTATAATACCAGCACACAGGGGCCACTTAGGAACCCTTCACCACGAACAATATATTGTGTCTGATTAAGGGACCCAAGTGTTTTTTTTCTTATACAGTACTTGTTTTGTTAGTATTTTTCATTCTTTGTTGCATCTTAGCTCTGCTGATCTCTTGCGCCCGCTTTGCAACCACTTTCTGCCTACACTCCATTGATGGGTGCAAGATATTACTCAGTGCAAGTTTTTCTGATGGTGACACCCACAGACCATACTTGCAAAAAAAATAGCCGATTTGCCTATAGCAAGTAAACCCCATCAAGTGCAGATGTTTTAAGTAACTAATTCAAATATCTCTTTACTCTGTTTGAAAAGAAGAAAAAAGCAAAATTTTAAATCTATAAATGTATGGTGGAATTCCATCCCATTCTAACAGACATAGCTGGAGCCTGCTGGTAAGCTTTGCCTCCACATTACTATGATAGACAATCTCCCTGGCCAATAGGACGGCTGGACGAGGCAGGCAAGCTTGAACACTATCAGGAAATACTAAAGCTTTGGCTGTCAGTAAGGCTCAAGATTCATCAGTAAACTGGTTTGGGAGGCTGTACATACATTTTGCAGACATATCTAGGTGCTTAGACGCAATACCTGCAACCGTTTATTTTTAATTGCATAATTTTAACGCTGAATTACAGCATATATCAAGAGGCTGGGTTACTAAAGGAGTTGAGAAAATGAACTTAATAAATTGTAACTGTGTTCACGTTGAATAGCCAATAATGTGCAGAGGAAACAAAGATATTTGATTTTTAAATGAGTGGAATATTCACTCAATTTTTTAAGTTAAGATTATCAACCTCCTTAGTAAATCAGCTTTGCTGAATACTATTTAGCCCACTGTTTCTATTAAAAATAAATAAATGTATTTATACATACAACAATCTGTCTCAATATCATCCTTTCAGAACCCTCTTCACAGTAGAAATTCAATTTCCGAATGGGCGAGGGAGGTTCATTACTTAATCAAGACCCCATTGCTTTGCAGAAGAGCAGATGGGTGACAATATCTATCTGCTGCTACTCATTTATTATCTAGTCACAGGCCATATTGTTTAAATGTATTCTGGTTTGCAGAGGTGCCTGCCTTACTGGAATGGATGAACAGAATTGCACATAATAATATTTTCAACTGTTTGCCTGGAACTTTAAGCTGAGAAAACAATAATACCACAACGAAAAGTTGGCAAACAAAAAGAACTGCACGTAGATGAACAAACTGCAGAAATCAGGCATACAGAACATTGTGATGGAAAGTGACTATCAAACAATGACTAAAAAGAGTATACGTATGAATATACAGTACATATGCTCTAAAATGATCGACAAATCATTCGATCTGCTCCTTTAATTTTCTATAAAAGAAACAGAGAGGCAGGCCAAAAGCAGATTGTTTAGCGAGATTCAACTTCTAAAGTAAAGTCTTCAAGTCAATTGCAAGTCGAGGGAAATGCGAAGGAAACAAAATGTTTGTACAAGCTTTACTTTATAAAACATACCATTCTTCATGATTTCCATCCATTTCCTTGTGCACATTTAAAGGCTTCAGGTGTGTTATGGCTAAACGCTACAATTTATTTATATAGTCTCAGGGACCACCCAATGGTGTAACTAGAAGAGGTTGCTTAGCATACCTTGTGGCTTATTTGCTTTATACTGTTGCTTTCAAATTGTATATTCTAGTTTTACCTTGTAAAATTACAGTCTTGACAGCTGCTGAAGACTCACATTTGTGGTTACTCTGCTAAGTTCCGCACATTTGATTTGTAGTATTCAAAAAGTCGTTTCTGGTATTATGTGCAAAATAATTATGATGCCTGCTGCAACTTAGAGTGAAATAAAACTGCGTCTTGGGAAATTAATAAGAGCAGGACGAGATGATACACTGATGATATGTGTCTATAAAATGAGTCAGATATTACTTGCTTTCAGGAAGTGAATTCGAGTTTAGAGTGAATACTCTGTAAGCTATGAAAACACAATTCCAGCAACATAGTTTAGGAATTTTTCATGCCAAAATGCTAAAAATACAACAGTTTCTTAATACACAAAAGTATTCCAACCAAAAAAGATTTGTGTATCTCTAAGTAAAACTTTATTTTTAGTTTTGGATAGAGTAGGAAAGATTTACAACCCCTGTCGAATTTATATTGTTGTCTGTGCCCCTGATGGTGAGATTCACCCTTTTGTTTGTACTGGTAACTATTGTTACTGAAAAGAAAAGTCAGGGGAAATCCAACATTTTAGAGTTGTCCCCAGAGCAAGGAGTGATGGGAAATCTTCTAATGGGGACATCTGTTCTGGGGACAACTAAGAGGAGAATTTCCCTCACCTTGGGAGATTTCCTCAAACTTCCTGTTGCATCTCTGGCACAGGGAGTAAAGGGAAATTTCCCAACTAAGAAAAAAGGAAAAAAATAACCTGGCAGGTATATCAATCCATCCAAAACAAAAAATACATTTTAGCTATATACACTTTAAATTAGGAAACAAATCCTCTTCACGTTATACAAGAACGATAACCAACATATTTATAGATCTGCAAATTAACATGCATTTGCTCTGTGGAGATTGAGAGCTCTTGCTAAAAATAAGCGTTAAAGAACAACTCTGGGTAAACATTTTACTAACCCTTGCAGTGGTGCTACCCCCACACTGCAAGGGTTAAGTGCTCATTTTTGCCTAGAGTAAAACATAACAAAGTTATACTCACCCAATCCTTGGAGCTAACTGGATATGACAGCACTCCCTCGTGACTGTCTCCTCTTTTGCTGCAGCAATGTATAGTGTATAGAACATGATGACTCAGGGACCTTAGACAGCTCCAGCAGAGGCGGAGAGAGGCTCTATGGACCGATTTAAGAGCGAGCTGGCTAAGATGATCGGGTAAGTATAACGTTTTTATTTTTGACCCTAGGCAAAAGGAGCACTTAACCCTTGCTTTGCGGGGGTAGCCTCACTGTAAGGGTTAATAGAATTTTTATCCAGAGTTCTGCTTTAAGTGGGTAGGTCAGTATACTAAAATCAAATGAACAATTTCAGAATTTGTTTTAAAGCCTGACTCCAGACAAAACTGCAATAGAGTGGGGAAGGGTTAGAGCCGATGTTAGGTTTTATTTGCTGTGTTCCTTTTGGGGAGCCCTCCCCTAACTTGCCATCAGGACAGGAAATTGTTTTAAACCTTTGTCTTCAACAAGAACACAAACAAAACCAAAGACAGTTGAGTGAAGACGTGTTAGAATTATTGCTAATGTGTTTATATATGTTTGTTGCTCCCGGTCCCAATGATAACCATCCCCCATCTGTTTTCCTAGTGTCAGAGGGACACAGTAAGGGAAAATCTCCTCAATGGGGTCACAGGCCGAGATAAAACAAAATAACATACATCATATCTCTATTACTTCTATCAAAAACTACCAACAGCCTGTGTGTAAAAGTGGGTGTAAAGTCTCTCTGAAAAAAAGAGGAGGTCCAGGAGCTTTTTACCATAATGTGCTAGCATGCATTGCATATTAACACATTATGGTAGTCTTACCTGCCAAATCAATCACCTCTAGCACTACAGTGTCATGCTCTCCTCCTACGCTTGCATCTTTGTCCCTGTTGCCTTTCATGATTGGCCACTTGAATGGCCAGGTCCAGATGAGGTAACTCACACGCATGTATAGAGTTACTTTGTCAAGGCAAGGAGTTCAGCCGAGACTGTATATAGATACCAAACGTGCTGCCAGGTAGGAAAAAGGATCTATGATAAAAGAGAACTACATAGTCTCTACTGTAATCGTAAGCCTATATGCTAGCAGTTTTTAAATATAAAACCTTACTTCCACTCTAAAACTCTGAAGCATTGCTGTTCCCAGATTACGGCAGGCATTCAACACTTCCAAGTTCCTCCCACCAGCTCCTTTGACGTACAGTGATTCAGCTCCCATTATCACTAATTAAGTTTGCTTCATCACAGTCTGAATCACTGTTGAAGCCAGGGAGCAGCTATGTATCACTGGCTGGGTCAGAAAGTGGGAGACTATACAGGATAATGCAAGCTGAATTTTAGCACATCTGCCAGTAAAGGGTATAGCGTGACAACTTTATCAGGTATTTCATGTCAACTATGCCCTTGTCTTAAAGAACAACTATATAATGTTGTATTTTTACATGACTCGTAAGTTAAAGTGTATGTTAACCCTAACAATTAAACTTATTTGCTTTCTTTTGGTCTGTTATATACATAATTGAAAGGTTTTTGTGATATATGTTCAAATAATGCAAACAAATAACTAGCTGTCGTTTTAGAAACTCAGAGCTGTCCTGTGTTCTCTGCACACTTCCTATGCTATCTCAAGGAGTCCTAACAGTTCTAATGCTGCAGCTGCATTACAGAACAATTTGTCTCAATGCTGTGGAGATGAGGAGAATGGGGAGGATTAGGTAGTTTAACAACAGATAACTGGGCAGGGCTGGCAACAAGTCCTGCAATTTCAGGCCACAAAAAGGCCTATGATGTCATTCCCCAACAGGTAATTAGGAGCTGAGTGCTTTTCTGGCAGATCAACAGGTATTTTTCTGTACTTGCAAGCAGTTCAATTCACAAAGCTTATAGACCAGGATAAATATCCTTAGTTTCAAAGATTTTCATTTGAGTCAGTACAGTCACCCGGATGAAAATAGACTGCCGTAGGTCCGTGGTAAAGCTTTGTGAATTGAGCCTAGTTTCTTTAAAACTATAGAATGTGGGAAAAAGTGTATGGAGTATAGAGATATACTGCATATGTTTTCTTGTTTCAAAGAAATTAGGGATGCAACGATACCGTTTTTTCAGTATCTAGTACGAGTACCGATATTTTTTTTTCGGTACTCGCCGATACCGAATACCGAAACTGGAAGTCCTATTAAGGAAGCCAGGCGGCGTGTAATGACTCACCACCTGGCTTCCTGATTAGCTGGGAAGCCAGGAGGTGTGTAAAGACTCGCCACCCGGCTTCCGATTAGCAGGGAAGCTGTCTCAATGCTTCCTTGTCACCAGGTGAAAAAAAAGGCATGGAGTTGGCTTTTTGGGCAATCAGGAACCCGGTGGGTGGGTAATGACTCGCCGTCCGGGTTCCTCATTGGCCATCTTCCCGACCAATTAGAAAGCCATGCAGCAAGTCATTACACGCTGCCCGGCTTCCTGATTGGCCGGAAAGCCAGTTCCATGCTGCCTCATCACCAACTGACGAGGCAGCATGGAGCTGACTTCCAGGCCAATCAGGAAGCTGGTCGGCGTTTAATGACTCACTGCCCAGCTTCCTGATACCGGAAGTTCAGGTATTGGGCTATGCATCGGAGCATTAGGGCGAGTACGAGTACTTTCCCAAATACTCGGTATCGGCACTGATACCAGTATCGGTATCGGTGCATCCCTAATATAAATAATGGGAGCATCAGAGCCAAAGGGACATACAAGAGCAGAGTAAGGACATGTAAATTTTCAAACTATTGCCACCAGTCAGGACTAGCAATGGATAAGGCAGGTGAGAGGTTTAAAGATCAGTGAGTCTAAGGTGCTCACAAATAAGTAATTCACAAAGTAACACAGCTAAGATCAAGAAAGCCAACCACAAACAAGGTGGAGGTCATCCTTTTAAAACAGAAGCAAACCATTCAACAGTTTGTGATTGGTACACAGTATGCAGTTTATAGGATAATTTGTCCGCACAACATGCAAGCACAAATGCAACATTTCGCAACCTCACAGGACACAGTTTGCCTGACGAAGGGGCCCTGCAAGGTTCTGAAGTGTTGCAGATGCAAATGTCTTGCTGAAGGAATGGCAATAAAAGATGATATTCTGAAACTGAATGGTGTGCGGACAACATATCCTGTAAACTGTACTGTGATATCATCCATCAGTTGGTCCAGCACCCATTGAATTCTGGGGTACACTGGTACGGAGTGTGAAGGACATATCACTAAGATGGTGCACAGTATAGACACACATTAACATGAAACAGCAACTATTATGAGAACATTAGGCGTGATACTGGTGAGTATATTCATTGGGCATACACACATAAAGGGCACAAACCTGTACATATGCGAAGGGTAAGATTCATATACACTGATTTGTACAATCTGTAGTTAGTCTCTAGAATGTGACTAACTCAATGTCACTTCAAGAGAAGGGTAGAAAGATCTAAATGGGTCCACTTCTGTCAGAGAGTGTAAAACCCTTTGGTGTAGTTTCACTCAGCAAAGGAGGATATTCTAATGTATAACATCTGCTGTATTTCACTATTTTTGACTAAACAAATCCTTATCAGCTCCCATTCCAACGCCAAATGTAGACTAGCACTCAAGATTACAGCAAAATATAATTGTATTTATGTGGCTGATGAAGAGTTGGGGGGGTTGGCTAATAATGACAACTAAAACAGACATTACAAGATGGAATTTGTCTCCTTTCTGTATAAGTTTTCATCCTGTTGTAAGCCTTGTTGATAAAAATGATTTAAGTATAAAATTGCTGAATGAACTTGTAATGTCACATTCACATTCAGCTGTTGGAGTTTGTTTTTGTTAGAATGCTTCAAGCTGAAGGCTCCACAGCTGGTTTTGATGTCATGTGTTATCCGCAAAGCTGTTCCTTCGCTCTTGGCTCCCACTCAGCCAGATAACCAGATAAATTATGTCTATGTGACACTTTGCATTTGACATACCCCAAACTATGCATTATGTGCATGGATTTAATGTATGTCTATCTGAAAACCTGGTAAGTGGTAATATTTTACTAACAGACTACTTAAAAGCAGTCATCTGTTATAGTGTTATATCATTAAACAAGACACCAATAGAATAAAACAACACATTAAATTACAACTAAACAATGGCAGAACGATTTATTAAGAGTTTACGTGGGGTGTTTGTGGTTGCCTTTGTACTGCACCTGTTGCTCCAGGGCCCCGGTGGCTTCAACTTTACAATGTACCAGAACAGGAAATGTTGGAGAAAATTGTTGGCATAGAATTGTTTTAATCTAGGGCTTGAAAATACAGATATCCAATAACAATCAATAGTCCTTAAAATTTTTACTGACTTCTGTATATTTGGAATTGGTCAGAAAATAGCTTTGATGCACAACTAAAGCAAAAGAAAGTGGATAAATAAAAGTAAAGGAGACTAATGACCTGTACTTACTTCTTGTAGCAGCTCTGTGTTAGTGCCTACAGTGTTTGAATGTTTACTGCAGAGGGACAATAGATTTCTAATTGTTGGGGGTGTATTTATTCATTTATATTTATTTTGCAGTTCTTTGCAGAGTACATAAAACCAGGCAATCATGTAATTTCCGTTTTCCAGAGCTGGTTACAGTCCAATGTAGCTAATTACAGTCAGACTAATGCACATTCTAGGGCCAAAGGGATAGTAAGTTTTCTTATTATTATTTTAAATACTCACGACCATGGAAAATTGGTGGTTTCAGTATACATGTATCTGAGGCAGAAAAAGTAACAGCAACAGAGATGGAATGTATTATTTATCCTTATAAGGCTCTTGCCAATAGTTGTTTGTTCCTTAAAAAGAACACAGACTATTTAGCAATTTTGGAGTAGAAGGCAGGGAAGAACCCAAATTTCATATGGTACCAGAGGACTGGACAATGCATCCTATAAAAAAAAAAAAAAGAAACAAGCCAACTATTGCCAAGGTGAGCTTATATCATCAACCTGTGGCTACAATTGTGACTTACATCCCCCTTGCTATCAGGAAGTCACTAGTTCTGTGGCAAAGCATGCTGGGTACACTTTAGTACTGTGGTGGGCACCAAGCATAGTATGGAAAATGAAAAATAGATCTTAAGTAAGAGTGTAATTGGAAAGAAAGATAGGAAATTAAGAAGAAAGACAAAGAGATGAGAAATAGTGAAGGATGTGAATGACAAAAAAGGTTGAAGTAAAGAGTAGAACATGAGAAGTGGATGAAAGAATAAGAACATTTAGAGCCTCGGTTCTTAACTGGTGGGTCGGTCGTGACCCAAAAGTGGGTCGCGACCCCGTGTTCAGTGGGTCGCCGCATGCCTTCCACTTTTCTAGGTGAGAGGCTCTTCTGCCTGCCCCTAGTGCAGCACTTCCAGTTCTTGTGCCAAGCAACTATTCAAAATGCTGCCCGGTGCCAAGTGTCAGCTTAAGGTGGGATGGAGATATAGCCGCGAGGGAGGCCCATCCATAGGTGCATTGCTTACAGCTCCCTCACGTGTCCTATAGAGGTGGCCGGACCTGAGTGACATCACATTCTGGCTCCTGGCACCTCTGCAACCTGGGCAAAGGAGCTGTACAAACAATGTACATATGGATGGAGCTCCGTCTCAACACAACAGCCCACACTGACCCCAGGCTGAGGATCCAGTTCAGTTCTCATAAAGTAGAGAGTCCCCTTCTTTGGGACACAGAAGCAATCTGGCGACAGGTAAGTCGCCAGAATCGCTTCTGTTGTAAAGCCGACAGTCGGCTCTATAAGTTTAAACAGACTCTAGGCAGCAAAAGTTGCAAAGGGGTTAAAAAAATAAAACGTTTTTGGAGTATGTATGTGAGTCTGTGAGTCTGTGAGATTGTGTATGTATGTCAGTGTTTTTGAGGGCCCATTCACACAAGTACAGTGCATTAATTGCATAGTGCCATGCGATGAACGCACTGTACCACGCAATCGCTCCTACCGTGCATTCTGGTGTGGAGGTGTGTTGCCATTCATTCGAATGGTACCCCAATTGCACCTCCCAGCACAGTATGTATGCCCTCACCGGAACGAGCGGTACCCTAATGCCATGCGTTCCATTGCAGTGTGACTTGGGTCTCAACTTAATGACCAAGGACAAATGTGTATCCCGAGGTTAGACAAGTTGAGAACCACTGGTTTAGAGTAAGAGGATTATACTGCATGGCAACCACTATGGGAATCATAGTGTTGGTGGTGTGATGAACATAATAAAAAAATGCAAATATAAAATATATTTAAAAAAATCTTTCTTAGGCACATAAGAAATATTGGAAAAGTATTGAAGTGGGTAAAATCTTGACAGATGCTGTCCTTTTATATATACAGTATATATAATATATGCAAGCAGCACCACTGTATAATTAGCTTAAATATATTTTACTTTTTGTTTCCATTTTCTGTCCTTTAGTTCAAGCTGTTACATTACTTTTAGTCTATTTGATAGATTATCCCTTTGTTTTACATTTTATGGTTTGATACGTTATGACATATTTATATTGTTTTGAAATTCAGATGCGGGGTGATGATGCCCTACTATCACTTTGTCCCCACACCATATTAGGTTATGGGATATTTTTGTTCTCTTGTTGGAATCATTGATAATCATATGTTTGTATGATATGTTTTATAAGTGTGTATTACTAGTATACAGTATATAGTCATTTATGTTGGGTTTTGTTTAAGGGCATAGGGTTTGTACTAATATTTGGATAGTAGCTTAATAAAATATACAAAGTACAATTTCTGATGCCTATAAAGGAGTGCAGCTTGTATATTATATTTTTTCTGTTTGTTTCTGTGGTTAATGCTTGCCTTGTAGTTACAAAATAACAATGTTAGTCCTCCTTTAACCAAGAATTTTGGATCATGGGAGGAAACTGGATTACCTAGAGCAAACCCACACAAACATGCACAGTACAATAAAAACTGCATTCATTAGCGGCCTTATTGAGAATCACAATACCACATCTTTGCCATTGTGCTATTGTACATTGTACTTGTACACTTATAGATGTCATTATCATAAATCCAGCCTTTTCTTGATTCCCAATATACAGTGGTTGCCATTCAGATATCAATAAGCCATAAAAATAATTTCCACCCTATAAACAGATTATTTTATACATATTAGATCCAAAACTCTCTCACTCTTTTAGGTATCTTAATTGCTTATTTAATTTAAATAAAACAGTATTAAACTTCCTTGTTTTAAATAAAATAATTAAAACACCAAAGCGTCTCTTTTGAATATTTGACTTGTTAATCAGCAAACTGCATGCCTTTAACTTTAAATAACTACAAGCAATTGAATTAATGTATCACTAATTTCCTTTTTACCAGAACTTTAGGAATGTAAGACATTTTCCTTGCTTGTTATTTCAAGTTTCACTTTTGCTTTTTTTTAAAGGTTTTCTTTCCAGCTTGCATGCATTCTATAAAATGCAGTGGAATTCCACATCAACCTGACTGTTGTAAGATATTCAAGGGAGGATCCAGGCCACCTGTCCAAGCAATATTTACATTAAATCCTTCACCAAGGCCAGTCCCAACCTGGAAAGGGGAAAAGCACCACATAAAAATAAATTATAACAGGAAAATATACAAACTGTGTGTTTCTGAGAAGATCAAAAAACATGTCACGTCAGTTCAGTTTTGTTTGACAACTTTGCTTTACTACGACCCACAGTCCCGGTGGACAATTTTGTAATCTCATGCAATTTAAAGAGCCAGGGAAGGACGAGAAAATTAGGGGTAATCATGCAATGCAATTAGAGCAGAATGTTATGAACAAGAAAGGGACTAAGGCTAACCTGATCTGGGGCACCTCTTCATGGGAAGACATTGCCTTCATCATCGCAATGGACAGAAATATACAGGATGTTAGACTCAGAATATCAGAATACAAAGCTTGCTGGGTACCGTTTCCATGGTGATGTGAAAACCTGTGACATATTCAAGAATATCCAGACAAAATCTGAGTTTTATACAAACCCCTCTGCTGAACTTGAACTTGCTGAAAGTTTCTTCCTTGACTCGGCCTCTTATCATTTATAAGCCTGATGTTTTTCTTTTGCCTTTGCTCTCTTTTTTAAGCAATCTTTTGGTTCCGGAGTTTTGATAGAAATTGTGGTTTAATGAACTTTTTTTCCTTCTTTAAAACTGGCTTCTTAAAGCCAGGAAACCGAATCAAGAGTACCCAGGAGACGCTAGATGAGCAGCCGTTGAGAAATCCCAGTCCTTTTGTACAATTAGATATTTATATACCAGTTCTTTGTAGTTCTTGTCACTGTGATGGAATCTAACATTCTGTTTTATAGAGGAATTTTATGACTTATTAACTGCCAACAGTTCATAACCTCCCTGGCTTAATTAACTAGCCTTGTTGGCCTCTGAAGGAAGCCTTATGTTTCAACAGCAGAATAGTATTTTGTAAAGATATACACATAAAAAAAATCAGGGCTAAGAGACACTGAGTATTTTCCCAATTCTTGACAGAATGCAAAACATAAATGTATGCAATGACTTGCCAAGTTCCACTACTAAGGTCAAAGGCTTTGCAACCAGCTGAGTAAATTGGCGTTCTAAAGCATTCAGTTCAGTTAGCAGTCCCTGAGCAGCGAGGTTGACATCAAAAGGCCTGCCAGATGCGAAAAGAACTTCATACTTCATTTTTGCTAAATCATGACGGCAAAACTCGAAGACATTTAAGTACAGTATGATCTCATTGGGATGGCAACCCTGCCCCCAGATCATAGGCATTTCCATGATTTTCACAATCAAAGGCAGAAGGCTGAATATGAGACATATGGCCAAGCTGTGTTATTTAAAGACTTGTAATACAACCACTGAAATGTGAGATTGATTGAAAAGAAAATCTAATAAAATACTTAATTCATGGTAATACCTCAAAACTGGCTACTTCTCAAGTGGGGTTTGTCATATTTCCTCACAATATGAGATTATTTAGTGAGTATGAAACTTTAGCTCTATAAAAAACACAATCAGAAACAGGCAATGTTGATAAAGGAATCATTAAAGTGTACCTAAAGCCAACCTGTCAGGATTTTATTGCTGTCTATGTCCCCGTTAGCGAAATAAATGCTCTCAAATTGTGCTGGTGACCACTGTCACTAGGAGTGAAAGTGAATAGTGATAAACAAATGTGCATGGGTTCGATTTGTGGGCTGTTTGCTGAACAATTGAAACAATTTGCTCAAACCCCATCGAAGTTTATGGGAGCCAAAACTTGTAACAATTATTGAAAAATACCGTTCAGTGGGGAGCAGGTCTTTTAATAAAGCTTAAAGGGCAAGAATAAAAATACACATTTCCTTTAAATTACATGCTTGGGTGATGCCTTTATCAGCATCTTTCACCAGGGCACCTGCACGATGTACTCAAGCAAAACTGTTAATTAAAAAGTAAATATATATTGAAATTCAGATGCGGGGTGATGATGCCCTACTATCACTTTGTCCCCACACCATATTAGGTTATGGGATATTTTTGTTCTCTTGTTGGAATCATTGATAATCATATGTTTGTATGATATGTTTTATAAGTGTGTATTACTAGTATACAGTATATAGTCATTTATGTTGGGTTTTGTTTAAGGGCATAGGGTTTGTACTAATATTTGGATAGTAGCTTAATAAAATATACAAAGTACAATTTCTGATGCCTATAAAGGAGTGCAGCTTGTATATTATATTTTTTCTGTTTGTTTCTGTGGTTAATGCTTGCCTTGTAGTTACAAAATAACAATGTTAGTCCTCCTTTAACCAAGAATTTTGGATCATGGGAGGAAACTGGATTACCTAGAGCAAACCCACACAAACATGCACAGTACAATAAAAACTGCATTCATTAGCGGCCTTATTGAGAATCACAATACCACATCTTTGCCATTGTGCTATTGTACATTGTACTTGTACACTTATAGATGTCATTATCATAAATCCAGCCTTTTCTTGATTCCCAATATACAGTGGTTGCCATTCAGATATCAATAAGCCATAAAAATAATTTCCACCCTATAAACAGATTATTTTATACATATTAGATCCAAAACTCTCTCACTCTTTTAGGTATCTTAATTGCTTATTTAATTTAAATAAAACAGTATTAAACTTCCTTGTTTTAAATAAAATAATTAAAACACCAAAGCGTCTCTTTTGAATATTTGACTTGTTAATCAGCAAACTGCATGCCTTTAACTTTAAATAACTACAAGCAATTGAATTAATGTATCACTAATTTCCTTTTTACCAGAACTTTAGGAATGTAAGACATTTTCCTTGCTTGTTATTTCAAGTTTCACTTTTGCTTTTTTTTAAAGGTTTTCTTTCCAGCTTGCATGCATTCTATAAAATGCAGTGGAATTCCACATCAACCTGACTGTTGTAAGATATTCAAGGGAGGATCCAGGCCACCTGTCCAAGCAATATTTACATTAAATCCTTCACCAAGGCCAGTCCCAACCTGGAAAGGGGAAAAGCACCACATAAAAATAAATTATAACAGGAAAATATACAAACTGTGTGTTTCTGAGAAGATCAAAAAACATGTCACGTCAGTTCAGTTTTGTTTGACAACTTTGCTTTACTACGACCCACAGTCCCGGTGGACAATTTTGTAATCTCATGCAATTTAAAGAGCCAGGGAAGGACGAGAAAATTAGGGGTAATCATGCAATGCAATTAGAGCAGAATGTTATGAACAAGAAAGGGACTAAGGCTAACCTGATCTGGGGCACCTCTTCATGGGAAGACATTGCCTTCATCATCGCAATGGACAGAAATATACAGGATGTTAGACTCAGAATATCAGAATACAAAGCTTGCTGGGTACCGTTTCCATGGTGATGTGAAAACCTGTGACATATTCAAGAATATCCAGACAAAATCTGAGTTTTATACAAACCCCTCTGCTGAACTTGAACTTGCTGAAAGTTTCTTCCTTGACTCGGCCTCTTATCATTTATAAGCCTGATGTTTTTCTTTTGCCTTTGCTCTCTTTTTTAAGCAATCTTTTGGTTCCGGAGTTTTGATAGAAATTGTGGTTTAATGAACTTTTTTTCCTTCTTTAAAACTGGCTTCTTAAAGCCAGGAAACCGAATCAAGAGTACCCAGGAGACGCTAGATGAGCAGCCGTTGAGAAATCCCAGTCCTTTTGTACAATTAGATATTTATATACCAGTTCTTTGTAGTTCTTGTCACTGTGATGGAATCTAACATTCTGTTTTATAGAGGAATTTTATGACTTATTAACTGCCAACAGTTCATAACCTCCCTGGCTTAATTAACTAGCCTTGTTGGCCTCTGAAGGAAGCCTTATGTTTCAACAGCAGAATAGTATTTTGTAAAGATATACACATAAAAAAAATCAGGGCTAAGAGACACTGAGTATTTTCCCAATTCTTGACAGAATGCAAAACATAAATGTATGCAATGACTTGCCAAGTTCCACTACTAAGGTCAAAGGCTTTGCAACCAGCTGAGTAAATTGGCGTTCTAAAGCATTCAGTTCAGTTAGCAGTCCCTGAGCAGCGAGGTTGACATCAAAAGGCCTGCCAGATGCGAAAAGAACTTCATACTTCATTTTTGCTAAATCATGACGGCAAAACTCGAAGACATTTAAGTACAGTATGATCTCATTGGGATGGCAACCCTGCCCCCAGATCATAGGCATTTCCATGATTTTCACAATCAAAGGCAGAAGGCTGAATATGAGACATATGGCCAAGCTGTGTTATTTAAAGACTTGTAATACAACCACTGAAATGTGAGATTGATTGAAAAGAAAATCTAATAAAATACTTAATTCATGGTAATACCTCAAAACTGGCTACTTCTCAAGTGGGGTTTGTCATATTTCCTCACAATATGAGATTATTTAGTGAGTATGAAACTTTAGCTCTATAAAAAACACAATCAGAAACAGGCAATGTTGATAAAGGAATCATTAAAGTGTACCTAAAGCCAACCTGTCAGGATTTTATTGCTGTCTATGTCCCCGTTAGCGAAATAAATGCTCTCAAATTGTGCTGGTGACCACTGTCACTAGGAGTGAAAGTGAATAGTGATAAACAAATGTGCATGGGTTCGATTTGTGGGCTGTTTGCTGAACAATTGAAACAATTTGCTCAAACCCCATCGAAGTTTATGGGAGCCAAAACTTGTAACAATTATTGAAAAATACCGTTCAGTGGGGAGCAGGTCTTTTAATAAAGCTTAAAGGGCAAGAATAAAAATACACATTTCCTTTAAATTACATGCTTGGGTGATGCCTTTATCAGCATCTTTCACCAGGGCACCTGCACGATGTACTCAAGCAAAACTGTTAATTAAAAAGTAAATATATATAT
>NW_017306332.1:1090419-1111442 GCF_000935625.1 Nanorana parkeri | reverse complement strand
ATATATATATATATATATTACTGCTAAATGACAGATTAATTCCCTGCTGGATTAGGTTTGTAAACAAAACAACCAGAGGTTCCTGGGTGACATCATTGGCCACATATGGTCAACTATGTACTATATGAAACAAGCTGGCAGATGCGCTAGAGAGTCATTAATTAGAGTAGGTAATAATTCCACCACTAAATGACTCACTTCTGGCTGCATCAGAGATTCAGGTGAGTTTACAGGTCAATTCTGGTCATTTAGCTCACCAATTTGGTAAACCTCCAACATCTTTCTGCCAACCTTAACTTTTTGATGAGCCGCCAGAACAGGAATAGAGGGAATTTGTCCAATGAGGACAAATGTCTATGAGGGCATTTCCCTCTCTTCCTGTTCTATCTACAGAGCAGGAAGTAAAGATAAATCTCCCCATGAGGTACAGATGGAAAAAAAAAACAACACACAAGGGTTTTTACCATTCTCTACTCAATTCAAAATGAAAAGAAACGTTTTGGCTTGATTATGATCTCAATGTCTGTATGTATTTTGTTTCTTTTTTTTATTGTAGTCAGGACTAAAAAAATAAATTATAACTTTTGTATTTGTTTTAGTCTGCTATATTAAATCTTGTATGTAAATATTCTGCACTTTTTATATGCAGCTCTTGTTAACCGCTCTGTTGTTTACAGAGCTCAGTAGCTCAAACTGAAATTTACACACACATCTGAATGAGTCAGAGCAGTGACATATTCCTCTGACTCCTAGGAAATTTTTATCAGACAGAGTATTTGAAAGGGAATAGCTTGTGTTTTGCTCTCTCTGTAGAAGACCCATATTGCTGTCATGGGTGTACCCAGTATTAAAGCACATCTCCATGTTTTAAAAGGCTACCACTCCCCATACCTCTCTCCAGTACCTATTTTTTTTAAATGTTCATTATGCATACCATAAACTCAGCAGTCATCTGGCCACTCATGTGAAATCCCGAGACCCTTCCTCTTCTGCTCTAGCATCAGCACTGGACAGTCTTCAATACTACAAATAGCAGGGCTGATGTTATGACATTAACGTCACTCTTGGCAGCATTGTACTGTGAGTCTAGGCTGAAGTGGTGGCTCATTCCCAGAGGGCGTGTCCATGATAGCTTGGGCTCACATGTAGTGGGTTAAATGACCCTAGCAGTTATTCAACCCACAAGAGGTTGCAGCACTTTCTGTGGGGAACAGTGTCGAAAAGGAGGTAAATATTGCAATGTAAAATACATTTTTTTTACATTTCTAGGCAGTTTATGAAACTAATTTTTTGCTTAAATCTGTACATACTTACAAGCTAAAACACAAAAGTTTAATTAACTCAAAGCTCCAATGAGAGCACAGCAATAAAAACCTTACAAACCCTTATGTCCCTATCCAAAACTTATTATATGCTCCTTAAAAAATAAAGTGGAAGATGAAATGAATTTCTCCACATTGCCGGCAGATACAGTGGTGAATAAAGGCTTGCATTTAAATGTTTTACTGTTTGTTCAGAACATTAATGTGCACAGACTGAGCACAGGTTCATTTTAACCCTTGTGCTGCCACCAGTGTATGTCATACGATGTCAGCAGTGCTATAGCAGCTGGGAGTTTGTTTAAAAAAATAATCAATTTTGCATACAAGCACTTGAATCTGTCTTTATATCAACTTCCTGCAATACTGTTTACAGATGCACAGAGCATTCTGATACAAACAAGATTCTATTGTTTTTCACACTGTGAACATGCTCACAGGGTAGTAGAGCAATGGCATTACCTAATTAGTGTACTGTTGTTCTTTCAAAGTCCAATCACAGCCTAGTTATATGAATATAATGAATTCATAGGCAGAAGGAGTGTGTCTGAACATTTGCAGTGGTTAGAATTTGCATTGCACCAAAAGATGTTACTTAGTTCCTAAAGTTCCTATAAAAAAGTAAGAAACATTATTTCACAAAGCAGAAAACATTCACAGCTTGTCAGTGATCTAATTTAATTTTGTGTTGTATATCTTTATACTAAAGAAGATAAAAATCAGTGAGGTAAAATAAGTTAGTAATTAAAAAGAAAGTATTTAACCATTTTTTTTTCATGTTAAATCTTTTATCACCTGTGGAAATTCAAAGCAGATGTAGCAGGTTAGGTTGTGATGCCAGAGTTCATTTCCTGCCTTTGCTTTGTCAGACAACCTATTACACCTTTCATGAACTGTAGGCAAAACAAAAATGGTGCTCATAAATCAACATTTAGCTTTCCCCGGGCTGTGGATTGTACTGACCCTTTTCGATTAAAGGCAATACTTTCATTCATTATTCATGAAATCTATATAGACAACATGCCAAATGTCATTTAAGTTTAAATAAAGCACTTGTGCAAAAAAAATTATTACATTTTTCTGAGTAATAACCCTCTAAAATAAATAACAAGTAAAGAATTAACAAGTAGCTGAATAGTAGGTTATTTTAGGGGCTTTTGCATAAAAGGTTGACTGAACCTAAAACTGATCTTTCAAGAATAGGTGCCACTTACATTAAATAAAATAATCTGGTGGGCATCCTGGTCCTCCTCATCATAGCAATAATGAAACAAAATAGACCATAAATCATGCATGCATTCTGGTAACCATGGCTGCAGGTAATATACGGTAGCAAACAAGACGATGGTCATGTTGCCCACTACTACCATGGTTTCAGGGAAGCCAATCATTGACAGGAGAGAAGAGTAACGCCAGCATATGTGGTCTTATTTTTTTAATTTTATTTTCTTGTTCATTATCACTGTAATGAGACCTGCAAGGCAAACATAACTTTTTTTAAAGTGACACCAGATTCAGGAGTTCCGTCTTAAAAATGCAAATACCTTAATTATTAACAACATTGGAGCTCATTTGTGTATCACTCAGCTGTAGATCCTCAAACCATCTCTGAATTGGTGCTGACACTGTCCTTCCTTCTGGAGGGTGGCTACTTTTGTTCCCCATGGTCCCTGTGTGTGTTGTAAAGTAACCACTACTCCAAGCATGCTCCTATGATAGACTATAACTTCAATACAAATTGGTAAACTAAACATGAGATTGTATTCCATCACGGCATCAGGCTGGAGCAGTTGCTACTTTACAACAAACACAGTGACCATGGGAAACAAATGTAGCCACCCTCCAGAAGGAAGGACAGTTTCAGCAGCAATTCAGAGATGATTTGAGGATCTACAACCGAGTCACACAAAAAAAATACATTTTTGTTAATAGTTAAGGTACTTGAATGCATTTTTAAGATTTAACTTCTGAGTTTAGTGTCACTTTAAGTAAACTGCACCTTTGCTTTTAGTTTTGCAAAGTCAATGGCAAGTTCAACCATATTCTGGCTTTTTACAACTCTGTTATGTCCCACTGGGGAGATATGGTGAAATATCCCCAGATTTCCCAGATCAAGCCATTTGCCATGGCCTCTACAGGTGCCCATACACTGTACGATTATCGTACGAGAATCGCAGGAAATCCCACGATCGTACGATAATCGCAAAGTGTATGGAAGGCGTGCGACCTACTGTACGGTCCTACGTCTTCCGTCAAACAAGCAGGCTGGAAAACCCGCTGGGAATTGTACGATTCTCGGCGGGGTAGTTTCGTAAATTTTTTAAATTCCTTTACAACCCTCGCAAGACAAAAGTCTTCCAGTTTTTCCACACGATGTAGATTAAACAGATTATTGGTGAGTCAAGCTACAAGACAATAAAATTATTGCATGGGGAAGATGTTGGTACAATATGGATAAACTACTGTGGAGACTTGAAGAGACAGGAAAAGCCAGCAGTGGTTGAAATCAGGGAACACCTGAAAATTAAATATCAGTTATTATTGTATTAACATAAAGAAGTTTGTCAGCACTGAGCAGATGCAATAATTCCTGCTTTGCTGAACTGAATGTATCTGAAAAATTGCTCAAATTTCCCAAACAAATAAGACCAATGAGGTTTTCAGAAACAGTGACTGATACTTCACTGGATTCAAGCAAAAAGCCAGTCTTTTTAAACATGTAAGTACACTTTTAGAAATGTGAAACCGACATGCACATGGAATGATCTGGAAACAGTCAAATAACTCCAATAAGAGCACAGGCACAGCTTAAAGTAGAAATATTAACAGTTTTGGGACCACAGATATGTTTGGAAATGTGCAGCTACAGATCCAAACAGATGCAACTAGTCACAGAGACTCATCCTATTAAAGTGAAACAAAGTAATATTACTCACAAATAACAATCCAGTCAGTAGAATGTGCAGGCTCGAAATAACCATGCTCCATAAACAACATGTTCAGCAAACTCACAGGGATGTCTGCAATCTGTGTTTTACCTTCTTTGTCTGGAAAGGGCAGAGGAGATAGTTTTCTAGTGGTTGTTCTCCCACCATCTGCTGGTAAAATGAAAGGGCCTTGGAGCTCACGCCTTCCTCCACCTTTACTTGCATAGCAGAGTTTTTCACCTGTTGTCTGCATCACATTATATGTTCATCTAAAATTTTGTCAAGCCTTATATTAACTTAGTTTAGTGAGTAAATGATTGGGGGAGGCACATGGGATGAACAGGACAGGGATATGTATGGTTGTTCCATAGCCACACCAAGCTGGAAAGCACTTCCTAGGAGTTCCTAGAATATTGTTAAAGCCCATCTCCTAGCAACATTTTCAGGACCCAGAGCCTCATGTTACCATGGACTTGAGTGAGTAAACAGGGGTTTAAGTTTAGGGTTTTTAGGAAACTAGATTTCAGGGTTAACTTGTTTCTTGCACATGTATATCTATATGACTTCTATACCTTCCAACTTTCTAAGATGAAAAAAGGTACACATTTTATGATGTAATTGTTGCCTGTACTAAATGTAGCAGTGGCCATTTAAAAGACTAGTTATTAAGCGCAAAGCATATAGAAGGTACTTACCACCATGTCCCAGTAGTGTATCTTGTAGAGCATGCAGCCTCACACCTCCAGGTTTATCCAGGTGTTGATGTCATAGCCAATCAGGTGTGACCACATCACGTTACCGCTGAACTTTGCTCCTCTGAAGCCCTTGCAACTTGGCACAACCAAGCATCTCTCTTCAGTACTCCCACTTCTGTTTTATCATTACCCAACTGGTCATTGCTGATGGTGGTCCTATTGCATCTTCCTGTTACATATGCCAGTATCTGGGAGGGCAACCTAGGGGCAAGATGCAGCTGAGTCTGAACCCCTGTGAGGGGGTCCCAGGTAACTTCTGCCCTTCATTTAGGCTCCACTCTTTTGCAAGTCCAGTCGTAGTCAAGGTAGGGTCCTATTCCCTTGGTCCGTAACAGGGTGCAAGAAGTGATGGGTCCCACTATGTGCAGGTTAATAAAAAATAAAATAAACTAAAGCTCCAGCTAAAAAGCAATTCCCCGTGCTCCACCTTTGTGCAATCAATCTTTTTTGGCCACTCAACAGATTCTCCAAATTATACAAGCGATCCTTAAAACACCTCCTCAATTGCTTTCCTTTTTTGTATTTAAATTTCCACCGAAATTTCAATGGTTAGCAAGATATCTCCATAATGTTAATAATACTACATCCACTTCTTTCCTTTTGAGCATATATCTCTTACAAAAATTTAGCTCACAAACGATCAGGATGTTGTCATTTCCCAGAGGATATGCAAAACCAAAAAACAGCACATAGCATACAATCTTTGGATAAATTTAATATGCATAAAATATAAAACTTACATTAAAAATGTAAATCAGTGCCGTAAAACAGAAGTGTGGTGCACTTTTATATATATATGTGCAAGTTGAGTTTGAACAATGATTAAGGATGTTTGAAGCAGCAAACATTTAAACTAACAACACTATTTACATGGGAGAACAATTGAATATACTTGTATAAAATATCAATTCTACCTGGAGATGAGCTTTAAAAACTGTCCTCAGAAGCACGATGGACTTGAGGAGTGGCATTTAGGGTTGTGTTGTTGGAAGGCGTGCAACCGTTTCTACTGTACGGTCGCACATCTTTTGTCTTCCGAGCACGCTTGAAAACCTGCCGAAAATCATAAGAATTTCGGCGGGTTAGTGGAAGACAAATGAAGACAAATGCCGAACGGGCCGGCACACTGCCCGCTCAGCATTGGAATCATCGGAAGCCCTCCCCTCAGCGGGGAGGGCTTGCGATGATCACAAGTACAATCTGCCTGTCCAATATGGGCAGATCGTACGAGATTTTAATTACCTTACAACCATCGCACAACGAAAGTCGTGCGATGGTTGTAAGGTTTATGGCCAGCTTTATCCATCATTCTGGAGAAATGCAAGGCACAGTCAGGTGTGTGTGTGCCTAGAGCATTATTTCTTGAGGTTGGTCATCTCCTCAAATGTGTAATGATAGATTTTTCTGTTAAAGAAATTGCACCTCCCTAGAACCTTGATAATTGGTAGGGCAGATTGTGGACATTTGTTTGCAGTACTCATGAGATCTAATTTATACTGCTAATGTGATTTCTGATTGACATCTGTCAATAGTTAATTAGAAGCTAGTAACAGACAGCATACACCAAATCATGCACACACATCAAACATACACATTACATAAAATCAGTAATATTATGGTACCTGGACATTGATGAAGCTTCGGAAACCATGATGCCAATCTAAATTGAGTTTGGGGGGTATCAATGGTACCAGTGTGAGGCACTGTACTAAAATGTTACAAAGGATGCCACCTAATCTAAGGACAGCCCTGCTTTTGATTAACTAACACAGACAATCCTCAGCAACACATGCAAAGCCTATGATCAATCTTTGGCAACAGTTTCAAAAAAAATTCTCATGGTCCATTCAAGGTAGAAAATTCACTGTCTTCAAGTATTTATGACTCATGCTCAGTATACTGTTTTATTCACAAATCATCAAGTTGAAATAATGTTGAAGTATCACGCAAGTTCAGAGATGGAAGACTGCCAGACTATGGGCATGCAAGTGCAGTTTTTCTTGTGTTTGGGAAAAAAATATATGTTTCAAAATCCACATAATTGAATAAGGAGTTACATTTCCAGGCACTGATAAAAGAAAAGGGAATGAACCCAAATCCATGCAGTTCTTCTGTACATATACGTTAGTAGAGAATACAAAGTATAGTCTGATAGTCATTTCATGTGTTGCAGTATAGAAGGGGCATGACAAATAGAAAAACACAGAAAAGGAAAATACTGGTTTCCCATGACAGATAATCAAGTTTCACCTTTCACTTCCTCACCTGCATTGGAAGAATGAGACATGAAATATTATTGGGCTGGGCAACAATTCAACTTTTCTTTGCTCCAGTTTTCATAAATCAAGCTTTAGGCCTTTAGCTATGTTTTTGGCAAACACATAAAAATGGTTAAGAAATGTTTTAGGAATGTTAACTATGGTATTCAATAAAAACAATAATATCTGGTACCTTGTCCCTAAACGGTTTGCCTGTTGTTTGTAGCAATTGTTTACTCCACAATCAACAATAAGTTAGTCTGCCTGTTAAGGTTTAGTAAATGCCAGTTCAAAATTAGAATTATATGTTAGGAAATGTTAAAACGTAGTGATGACTCACAAAATTTGTATTTAATATTTATCATCACAAACATATGCCTTACAAATGTCATTGATTTCCTTAGAAAATTTACAATTAAAGTGAACCTGTATGATAGCCCAAGCTGCCTGTTATTACAGTTGCATAACAAAACAGCTTTGTCTGTGCCCCTCTCTGATTTAGTTTACTTGTTTGGCTTATGTTTCTTGACTTCATGGGAAAACACTGCCAGATGTTATTTCGTTGTCCAATTGGATGGCCAGTGGTCTTCATATGCACTATAATCTTTGTAATGTTTGTAATCGTGCTCTTACACTTCTTTAAGAACAGCCCTTAAATGCAATTCTTTAAGAATGCCTACTGAAAAAATACATCTAAAAATAATGTAAGATGTATAACCAAAACATTTTTTTCTAGTTTTGGATAGAATAAGGAAGGATTAGAACCCCTGTCAAGGTAACATGTCTGTCTTGTCCTCAATGAGAAGATTCACCTTCTGTATTTGTCTGGGAGATCAATGTTACAATGGCAAGAAGTGATGAAGAAGGGAAAATTCCCCTCACTTTGTAAAAACTATTTGATGCACTGTCTGGGGCAATAAGTGAAAGTAAATCTCCCCAGTGGGACACGGTCAGCACAAAATAAACTGTTAGAGGTTCTAACTCTTCAAATATAAAAAACATAAAACATTTTGGCTATACATGTTCCTAACATCTAGGGTTTTTTTCACTAAGCTGCCTTAGGATTCAGCTTGGTTCGGCTGCAGAAACGATTCGGTTCAGCCGAACCAAAGGGCTGCTGTACACGCTATGCTCAATAGCCTTACAGCAGCCAAACACAAATGTTTTGGCTCGGCACAGTCGAACACACATCCAGAGTGGGGAGAACCCCTGTTTATTGTTAAAAATTAGAATAAAAAATAGATCAACATTTGGTTCCCCGTAGCCGAACGCGTGGCACATCAATGCCTGCGTTCCGGTGCGGTCAGAAAAAATAGTGCATGCAGCATTTGTTCTGACTGCACCGGACTGGAAAGCAGACATTGATGTGCCAAATGTTCAGGTGCGGGTAATCGCACTGTAGCCAAGGGGCATGGCTTCGGTGCCATTGACTTCAATGCACCACCACACCCCTTCCCACCCCTGAATGCAGGGAGCCGTCCGGGATGCGATTCAGTGCATTCTGGCACAAAATCCATCTGGAACGCACTGTTTGTGGTATAAACTAGCCCTAAAGGGAACTTCCACCTTCGTACTTGAACAGTTACATAAGGGTCTATTCACTAAGCTGCCGTAGGCAGCCGAGTGAATGACCTACCTGAAGTGAAGTGAGCCGAACACTGTTCGGCTATTCATTTCAGGCTGGTATGGCTGATTTCAAGCTTCGCTTGGCTTCGGGTCAGCCGAACATGCTCAGCATGTTCGGCCGACCCGAAGTGCAGAAGGAGTTCGACTCAGTCGAGCCAACATCTGGATCGGCTGAGCCGAACCTCCGGCAGGCTACTCACTGCTGTTCAGCCTATTCTTATAGATGCCGAACAGCAGTGAGTGAATAGCCGAATGCCGCTGAGCGGCATTCGGCTCGGCTGTTCTGCTCGGTCCCTCATAGGGACCGAGCACAAAAGAAAAATAGTTTTAAAAGTTTTAAAAAAGTAAATAGAAAACGAATGTGCGGAGCTAGCAGTTCCGGCGGCTTTGCTGCCGTAAAAAAAAAAAAAAATCTCCCGGGCGCTCTGGGAGCCTCCCGCTCCTGGCCGCCCAGGAGAGAAACACTGATTTTTCTTTTTTTTTCTTTATTCTGACACGGAGCAGTGTCAGAATAGAAAAAAAAAATAAAAAATGTTGCCCATTGGATTGCATTGCTAGATTCCTATTGGCTATTTCAATTTGCAATAGCCAATAGTAAACTAGCATTGTACCCGCCCTCTTGGAAAGCAGACATTGATGTGCCAAATGTTCAGGTGCGGGTAATCGCACTGTAGCCAAGGGGCATGGCTTCGGTGCCATTGACTTCAATGCACCACCACACCCCTTCCCACCCCTGAATGCAGGGAGCCGTCCGGGATGCGATTCAGTGCATTCTGGCACAAAATCCATCTGGAACGCACTGTTTGTGGTATAAACTAGCCCTAAAGGGAACTTCCACCTTCGTACTTGAACAGTTACATAAGGGTCTATTCACTAAGCTGCCGTAGGCAGCCGAGTGAATGACCTACCTGAAGTGAAGTGAGCCGAACACTGTTCGGCTATTCATTTCAGGCTGGTATGGCTGATTTCAAGCTTCGCTTGGCTTCGGGTCAGCCGAACATGCTCAGCATGTTCGGCCGACCCGAAGTGCAGAAGGAGTTCGACTCAGTCGAGCCACCATCTGCATCGGCTGAGCCGAACCTCCGGCAGGCTACTCACTGCTGTTCAGCCTATTCTTATAGATGCCGAACAGCAGTGAGTGAATAGCCGAATGCCGCTGAGCGGCATTCGGCTCGGCTGTTCTGCTCGGTCCCTCATAGGGACCGAGCACAAAAGAAAAATAGTTTTAAAAGTTTTAAAAAAGTAAATAGAAAACGAAAGCTAGCTCCGCCCAATAGTTTCCTATTGTCCGGCGGCTTTGCTGCCGTCAAAAAAAAAAAAAATCTCCCGGGCGCTCTGGGAGCCTCCCGCTCCTGGCCGCCCCGGAGAGAAACCCTGATTTTTCTTTTTTTTTCTTTATTCTGACACGGAGCAGTGTCAGAATAGAAAAAAAAAATAAAAAATGTTGCCCATTGGATTGCATTGCTAGATTCCTATTGGCTATTTCAATTTGCAATAGCCAATAGTAAACTAGCATTGTACCCGCCCTCTGCTGATGGACCTGATGGAGAACTGCAGCAGAGGGCAGGTACAATGCTAGTTTACTATTAACTAATGCAAATTGAAATAGCCAATAGGAATCTAGCAATGCATTCCAATGGGCAAATTTTTTTTTTCTATTCTGACACAGCTACGTGTCAGAATAAAAAAACCGAGACAGAAGTGTTTCTCTCCTTGGCAGCCAGGAGCAGGGGACTTCGGGAGCGCCAGGGAGTGTTTGCTGTTGGGAGATCAGTGTCCCTGGTTAGCAGGTATCCAGGGATTTTTTTTCTATTCTGACACAGCTACGTGTCAGAATAAAAAAACCGAGACAGAAGTGTTTCTCTCCTTGGCAGCCAGGAGCAGGGGACTTCGGGAGCGCCAGGGAGTGTTTGCTGTTGGGAGATCAGTGTCCCTGGTTAGCAGGTATCCAGGGACGCTGATCTCTCTGCAAGTGGCCGGAGCCAGCCGTAAGATCACGGCTGGCTCCTCCCAGCTGTCAGAAGCATGCTCGGCCAGCTTCGGCTTTCAGGGCGGCTCAGCCGAGCCGAGGCATATGCGTTCGGCTCAGCCACGTTCGGGAGCTGCACGGGCTATAGTGAATAGCCCATACAGCACCCCTTCGGTTCTACCGAACCGAAGGGGTCCTGGGGCCGAAGCTAGCCGAAGGATCGGCCGAAGCTACGGCTAGATCCTTCGGCAGCTTAGTGAATAGACCCCATAGTGTTCAATGTATGCACGCTATAGAACTTGTTATTAGTGCCAAAGATGATCCAGCTGGATAAGAATAACAATATTTTTTTTTTCTGTCACTCTTTGGTAAGATTATTTACTTTAAAAAATACCTTCATATGCACTTTTGAATAAAGTAGAATAAAGTAGATTAACAGGACACAGGTTTATGTCAGTATGTTCTACCATGATTTTATAACATATAAATAGGAAAAAGGAGCTGCTTTACTTAGACAAATAGCTGGTTTAATTTTGGTTTTAAAACCTACATCCTTATTATCCTGATCATGTGAAAGCGATAATTGTAAATAGTGATTGCATGTTTATCAGCTGAGATGCTGTGTCTGAAAATTTTACCATTTTCTGGAATTAACATACAATAAACATATTATACTGATTGTTTTACAGTCTGACGTAAGAGAATGTCTGCATAGAATGTATTAGCATTCTTCCATGAGTCAACTGTAATTTAATTTGCGATGTGAATTAATGTGGCATTTACAGCTATAAGTGAAGATGGCAAGCTGTCAGGATCTGGTTTTGTCTGACAATGGTGTGCAGCATCTTAACCGCTTGCTGTCCGGGGCATTTTCTTCCTAATTGCACACACATGATAAAATAATTTTTTTTACTACTAACAGCTTCAAAACCCCAAACAATGATATATGTTCATAGAGCAGAGGCCCCGTAGAATAAAAAAATGCTAGTTGCAATTTTTTATGTTGCACGGTTTTTGCGCAAATGTTTATCAAACCAGTATTTTTAGGAAAAAATTTAATTAAAATTTAGTGCACAGAATCATAGTATAATACCGAGTTTTTTGATAAAATATAAAAGATGGGGTCACGCCAGGTAAATAGAAACCAAACATGTCAAGCCTTAAAATTGCGTTCGCCCGTGAAGTCGCAAAAAAAGTCAATACACACAATTTCTCATAGGGAACACTTTACACGCTTTTACCGCTCATCAGTTTAGTGCTAACAGTGATTGATGGCCCTAGAATTATTGCTTTTCACTCCGACGTTCGCAGCGATATGTAATATGTGTAGCGCAATTGTCATTTTTGCACGTAGGCGAACCGACGCTTGTTTGCGTGTGTATGTGCATGCACGTGGGGGGCGGGGGGCTTAAAAAAATGTTTTCTTTTTTTTTCCGATCATTGCGGGGAGACCCGCCGAGCCGCTCCCGGGTGCCGCGCGGGGACAGCGGTGCCCGGGGAAGACGCACGGTACAAATGTACATCAACAGCAATAGCCTGCTGTTAAAAGCGGTACCAAGAACATGGCTGCTGCAGTTTTAACCACTTCTGCGGGTCACCGTCTATAGACGTATTTACTATAGTAAAGTCAAAAGTTTTTTAAGCTACACTGGCTAAACCACTTACAATACATGCTGCTGCTTCTTGATGTTTAAAAGTTTTTGTTTTCTGCACCCTGATTTCCTGGTTTAAGGTGACTCCTTTCCTTTGCAGGGTCCTATGGAGCCAGTAGATGAACAAATGCTGTAGACTGTGCTCTCAGGTAGTTCAGGGAAGCCGTCCTGAGAGAGTTGGAGCTGTTCAGTAACATGATGACTGTAAGTGTTTGGGCAAAAACGTAAAGAAATACTTTGCTGGTCAATGTATGTTTGCTTGATATATATTTATTATTTTAAAAAAATGAGAGTTGAATATTACTTTAAGACTATTTATAACAACACCAGGCCAGTATATTAGATGAGCATAAACAGAATGTGCAGCTACAATTTAAAAAAACTGTGCAAGAAGACTACTTTTGAGTTGGGGTTAACATATAGGCTTTTACATGTATGCTCTGACAACCATTCTGTCCCTATAACAGGCTGGAGGGAGATGTCCATTAACAGGATTGAGATCAAGTTTTATGAAAGGACTACATCTTTTAACTTACTAAGATTCAGCTTATTCACACTCAAATTTAGCTTCATATGCATTATCTAGATAGATCCTAAGCATCATCGCTAGGCCTCATTCACGCTGTCTTTGACAAATATGCGTTTATATGCGTCTATAAGAAATTTCCAAACACATATAGAATGCATATAATGATTTTTAATAGCATCATTCAAACTGTGTGTTTACCTGCGTTTAGTTGTGTTCAGTTTAGCTGCATTTAGAGAAAATAGAATTTGTGCGCCCAGGGTTTGTTGAGAAACTCTAAATGCAGCTTAACACACGCAAACTCATGTAAATACATGTAAACATGGCTAAACCAGCATAAAGGCAGGCACAGATAAATACAGAAGAACTTGATCTGGGAAGCATAACGTTTGCTTATACTTTCCAAAAAAGGTCCCTTCGTGTTTAGGATATTTAATTGCTAGTGTAAATGCAGCCTACATATTAGATGCTACCATTGAATTACCATTGCAAGAATCAGTTAAATCCCCAAGCAATACATTGTGGGCAGGCAGGTGATGTGTCAATTGTTTCTCGATTCAGGAGTACTAGGTTTTCAAATAGCACCAAAGGGGCACTGAACAGTTGGCATCCTTTGTTTCCAACAGGTTGGAGGGCTTTTGATTCCTTTAAACCCTTCGTACCACAATCTTTACATATTTTGTCCAATTATTTTTGTAATTCAAAATTCAGTGCGAGTAGGACCATTCTGGCGCAGTGAGACTGATTGAGAATCTTCATACAATAAATTGTGTGAATATTAACTTCAATTATCAAGTTGTGCAGAAGAAATAAGTAAATGCGGGGTTGCTTTTCAAATGATTCAAATGCAAATTTCAAAAATTTAATGTGTGAACATTTTCAGCTTTTTTAGTCAATCAGCCTCATTGTCTGCAGTGTCTTAAACTAGCAGTAGTATTACATTGATTTGTATTACATTGGGAAGGTTTCTTCTGAGCAGAGATTTACATTCAGAGTATGTTAGTTGGCCATTTTCATTTTGATGACATAAAAATATCTGAGCTCTATTATTCTTAATTTCTACAACTTATATTGGGCAGCACAAATGTGCAAGAAAATCATTACCAATGCAATTGGCAGTGTTTGGGTGCACATGTAATGGGTTGATACATATGTGCATGCTGGAGGTGCAATATGGCCATAAAGCATCAGATGTACGTCATCTGTTCTCTTCATTATTTATCTCTCCATTTAGCATTCAAAGATTGCCTTCTTATGGCCAGCTGTTACCCGGGAATCTCGATTCTGAGAAGATCCAGCTTCCTTTATTTATGTATATGACAATCACTAAGCAAACAGCAAGCAGTCCTGCACCAAATGGTAGCAATTATACAATAAGTCCTTATGCCATATTTCTCAGTGGCATGCAGCTGAATGTCAGTTGTCACTGCCATATATTGCTCACACTTTTGCAAAGATGTCAGTGTTATGAAGAGAAGGAAAAACGCTTGTGTATGTTTCTCTTAGAACACTAAGACATTTGTATCTTTCATCAGCACCATGCAAGGAGGAATACCATTCTGCCCCATATGATTTTCATTAGAGGTTATGAAAGCAAAAGTGTGAATATAGGATCCTGACTGTGGGATGGTCACAGAAGCAGCTCCACAGCTGCACATGTTACTCGCAGAGGGACCATCTGAGGATGGAGGATGATGACAGCATTGCAAAGACTTTGATAGCTTTGCATATTTTGGGGGCTTTGAAGAGCAAACATGTGGCTTTCTAACCAAACACAGCAATAGAAAGCACATTTACAATACTGGCATGGGATATGTGATGTCTACAATACAAATAAGAAATCATCAAAAACTGAAAGTAACTCCTGTGAGCTATGAAAGTTTAAACAGAGTCCGTAAAAATTATAGGGCTCGAAAACCCAAACACAAGAACCGGAAGTACTAAAAACATTCGCCAGATATGTATATAAGGGTGCCCATATCTGTGCAGAAGTTTTTGGTTGTTATGGGACTAAGTGGTACAGAATTGTATTGTATGTTGCAACCATTGTAGGCTAAAGGAGTTTTACATGCGACTGTGATCTTTTATAAGATAAAGAATAGGAAATCACCTGGACTAGAAAAAAATTATTATTTTCCCCATATGTATACAATACTGGTGCATAACACAGCACTATAGAAAGTACACAGGAACATTGCATCAGTCCATACACCTAAATAAGCTTTAACGTTTATCCCTACCGCAATCTCAACTGTTGTAAGATCAAGGTACAGGAACACTTGGAGGAAGAAGTTACATACATACGAACATGGAAACAAACATTCTAAAAACGTATGCTTGGGCAAAGTTAGGAAAAAACATATTTAGTACATCTCTGCTATACATGCACATTTCTACATGTTTTATCCCTTTAAGAACATTGCAAATACAGACAAAATGCATGTTGATCCTGCCAGCAATCCAGTGAGCTTGTAACTTCCTCTTTGAGCTGACGCCTATACTGAAATTCCATGTAGTGTTATTTTTGCCCCTCGGTTCTGCTATGCAGGACTTCAAAATGCCTTCCCCATATGTTTTGGAGATAAGGAGAGAGCAAGGAGTTCTGTAATTATATGAGAGCTCTGGCAGGGCGGGAAACGCTGCTTTGGAATTCACTGCAGCAAAGGGACTGCATTGTCAGCTGAAACAGAAAGTTAGGAGCATGCTGGGTTTCTGGCAGGATCAAGAGGTATATTTCAATACTTGTGGAATTTTTATAAGGATAAAACCTGGGTAAATGTGCATGTATTCCAATATGTATTACTTTTTATTTTTTTTGCCTGCAGCCTGCTCAAAGTCCCCTTAGCCCACTAATAGTGGGTGGGCTGGGAGATGTGTGTCTATAATGAAGGTGGTGGTGGGTGGTTATGAGACCCTGGGCTTCCGGCAAGGAGTGACAAGTGACGGATGGGCATGCTAGTCAGGCTGTGGCTCTAGGGGTGACGCAGACCTTTGCATGCACGGTTGTGGGAAGGTGATAGGCAGGCAGGGACTAGTGTAAAGTTAGCAGTGAACTTCAGTTGAAGAAGGTGGTGGGCAGCCTCAGCAGATTACATCTTGGAGCTCCCTAAATCTTTTTTGTTGGGCTTTCATTATCAGCTGTTTTTTTCCAACATGGGTTCTCCTAAAATGAAAATGAGGAATTTAGACAAGTATATTCCAGGAAAAATGAGAGCTGTATTATTTTGCTCACTAGTATCCAACAATATTCACTGTAAAATATGCAATAATTGGGTAGCTGTACCAAAAGGAATATCTGTCAAAGTGCAGCCTACGTATGAAGTTGTGACTGCCTTTGTGGCCTGTTCTTGAACTCAAGTTTGTCAAGCATTCTCTAAACTTAGGGCTCAGTGTTGTTTCTTTTTAATGGAGAGCCCTTTTGTTTACTAATCACTCAAATGGCCCTCTTTACCCTACTGATTATCCCTATGTATAATAACACTGCCCTTATATCAGATGGTAAGTAACCTGATGTTCTGGCCTACAGCAGGTTGAGCACATTTCTCTTCTAAAAAGCTTGCAGAACTCTACATTTGCTACATGTTACCATCAACTTTACTGGAGACTCAGTCTTCCTGTAATCTTACAGAGCTCTCCGGTAAAGTTTATAGTAAAAAAAAGGTGCATACTTTTCATGCTTCTTCACATCCCATGGTCCCTGGGCCAGAGTATAAGTTGTATGCAAATCCCTATTAGTATGGCAAACCATGTTCTGCGGCAAGCCCACTGCATCTTGCAATGCATTTGCAACTAAGTTGATCCCTCAGGGCCTGTGTTGATGGGCTTCAGGCTTCATTGTAACATCAGTTTGAGATGCTACTGAGATCATTCAGAACTCAATAATATGTACATTTGACCTGCAATTGACCTCCTTCTGACCTGCATTTGACCTGCTTCTGTTTTGCATTCCCATGGACTTGTGTGAAAATACAAAGCAACTTGAAGCAAACAAAAGCACATCAACATTGGCCTTTAAGAACTTTCAGAATGCAAGGAGATATGTCTATGTGTCCAGTTAACTACCCAGTAGATTTTGGCATATGTTAGGCTCAATTCAAAAAGTTTTAACAGTAGGTTAATATTCGAAGAGGCAAAGCAAAAAAAGACACTGAGTTATGCAACTGGGTCTCATAGGTTGGGGAATAGTGCGTTCCTGTACAAGTGGAAATGAGAGACTTCCTTTATAAGCGGAAATGAGATGGAGATATCTTGCCAGTTGCTTGAGAGTACCCGTAGTTTGAATGCCGATTAATAGGGAGTTTACTGTACTTTTATTTTGCTCAAAATAAATTACATAGGTAAGTGTGCCTTCGATTCTGTTTGTGCATGGCCTTCACTATATGGGTATAAGCTTAGATACTGGCAGATGATGTTGTGGTTACACAATTTGTTTCTAAAAAAATAACATAAAATAAAACTTCAATCAATCCTTTTTTGGGGGGCTATTCTAGGCATTATATACATATGGTCTGTTCTGCCTAGAAAGTTAATTTCTCTTCAGAACACAGTCCCTTTCTCTTAGAGTTTTTGCGCACTTTATATGACTTCATGCATTGTATAAAACATAAATACTGCTTGTTGTTGTTGGAACCTAAATAGAAAAAAAAACAAAAAAGTGAAGCTTGCCAAACACTCAGACATACACGCATATTAAACAAAGCATGAAATAAACGCAGCAGTGATTTCAGTCTTGTTTCAAAGCTGTACTCTTAAGTAAACAAATATGAAACATTCATTAATGGATCATAAAAAAAAATGTTTTCCTCAGGCAGAAAAAGCCAAAATAATAAAGTATACTGTCAATGGTCATTGATGTCAGAAAGGGTCTATGTTAAAATCCATCCATTCATTTTTCCATAGTTTGAAAGATTAATTGAGTGCATCCAAGACAAAATTCCGCTATTGTGGGTGCTGGAAGTGCGTCGCTCCCCTATTCCCTTCCAAAGCCTCCACCCATAATTTCTGGAGGTTTTTGATGATTCCCACCCACAACAGAGATTGTGAAAACTCTCCTTACACACAGGCATGAATAGAGGTTCAAGGTGTATGCATGTTGATGGCAATGGTGACAATAATAGCGTTATCTCATCATCACACAATCACATTTTTTGCTACCGAGCCAAAACTTACAGAGGATAGGTTACTTTATGAAATATCTTATTCATTCACCAGTTTAAAGTATTTTTACAGTCAAAACTTTTTTTAGTTTTGCATGGAGTAAGAATAAAGCCACTGTCATGTTTTTTCTTCTTCCATACCCTGTTGGGGAGATTTGCCTTTACTTCCTGTCCTGTAGATACAACAGGAAGTAAGAGAATACTAAAATTGGTGGAGAAAAGATTTAACCACAAGGGGCGTAGGGGGATTCTTTTCAGTTAGAGCGGTTAAGGTCTGGAACTCTCTGCCACAAGCAGTGGTATCAGCTGAGAGTGTTGAATCATTAAAAATGCATTCGGACAATTTGCTCAGAGACCGTAACATACAGGGGTACAGGTACCCTTAAAAAATAAGATCACACGGGGACTCGTGCACATGCATAAACATGCAGAATCCAAAACATACACACAATAGGTTGAACTTGATGGACCTGTCTTTATTCAACCTCAAATACTATGTAACTATTTAACTATGTAATATTTCTCAAAAAGTAGCTGGCTAAATTTTTTTTGCTGAGATATTAATATTATTATATAGGATTTCTTACAGTTTTCTTAACAAAATGGAGGGAGACAGTACAGTTACAATACAATTTCAATACAGGGGGTTAAGAGAGCACTGCTCCTGAAAGCTTACAATCTAGTAGGAGGGGCAAGTGATACAAAAGGTAATAATTGTGTGGGAGGAGTTAATGGAATAAGTAAAAGAACAGTTATGATGCTGAGATGGGATAAGCTTCCCTGAAGAGATGAGTTTTTAAGGATCGCCCAAAGGTTTACAGAGTAGGCAATAAGCGAACAGGTTGGAGTAGGGCGTTTCAGAGGATGGGAGATACTCTGCAGAAGTCCTGGAGGTGAGCATGGGAGGAGGTTACAAACTAGCTGGAGAGCAGGATATCTTGAGAGGAGCGGAGAGGAGTTTGGGTGATATTTTGAGATAAGGTTGGTGATGTAGCTGGGGGCAGAGTTGTAGATGGCTTTGCATGTTGTTGTTAGTATTTTGAATCTTATTCGTTGGGCAAGTGGGAGTCAGCTGAGAGACTGGCAGAGAGGGGCAATGAGCACTGAATGATTAGTAAGGTGAATAAGTCTGGTAGCATCATTCATGATATACTGAAGGGAGGGGGGGGTAGCTTGTTTAGTGGTAGTCCAACATTAAGGGAGTTACTGTACTCAAGGCAAGAGATTACAAGGGAGTAAATTAGAAGCTTTGCAGTTTCATTTGTTAAAAAAGGGCAAATTTCGGAAATGTCGGCAAGATTTAGATAGTGATTAGATATTAGGCTGAAAGGAGAGCTCAGCGGAAAGGAATACACTGAGCACCCTGGCTTGAGGGGAGGGGTTGATAGTAGTGCTATTGATTGTGATGGAGAAGAAGTTATTCTTGGAGCTACTGAGAGCATTGAGAACACTCAAGTAAAGCTGTCCGGTATTTAATATATAATGTAAAAAGCATGAGCAGAGGTTACTGTAGCGTGTCTGTGATTCCAGAAGAAATATGTTCAGTTTGATTGCAAGTTTCATTTGAACAGAACACTATCTGGTCATGTAGCATGTTGGTATCTTCAGATGGCTGACATATAGTCAATTGAGCTTATTTTTAAATCTCATCATTTTTTATACAAGTTGACATTGACCCTCCAATTCTTTAATGTGACAGGAAGCATCAGTGAATAATTGGAAGGCTTGAAGAGAAGGAGAGACAGGCCAATCCATCTCGTGATCTATTTGATGTGCATTGTTTTACTATACTGCGAATTGTCACATTTGTGACAGGTATACCAGGACGTTACTGGTTTTGGAGTGGGCTGACTCTGGCCATGTACAACATATTTACACATTATAGCACACTTACCTTTCAGTGTGCCCTCCTACAGTATGACTGACATCTCAGTCTTGTTTTAGGTCCAACATTTTCCGACAATTGGCGTACATGCTAAATTTACATTGTTTCGGCAACTGGCTCTATTCTCAGTATCTTAAGGATGCTGATAATTAATCAGGCATGTACACTACACTGTGAACACACTGCAGGCAGTGTGTGCATAATATGAAGTGCTAGGGGAATGATGAAGTTTTTGCATGTTTCTTCTGCCAAAAAACTCCATCATTTAGCAGTTTTTTTTATTTTTGGAGCACTGTGCCACTTTAAAGTAGATGCAAACCAAAACTGAATGACTAAATTGCTAAAGCACTGTATATTATTTTTTAAAATTATTCTTGTTTACACCTTTTTTTCATCCATCTCAGTGTTGATGATCTCCTGCAGCCTCTTTTCAACCTCTTCTTGTCTTCATGCATTCTAGCAATGGTCTATCAGATAGAAAGACCATCAGCCAACTGAAGGAGCTCATATGACAGGCTGACTACGTTGCTGCATATTGCGAGGCAGTGGCTTAGCATTGTCAGTCTGAAACAGGAAGTTTTGTTATTGGCAGAATTTCCAGGTAAGCAACTTTGTGACAGATTCACAAAAATTGACCGCTTAAGAAAACTTTATACATGATGCCAAACATAATGAAAAATAGTTTTAGGGTTTACATACACTTTTAGGTTGCACGAAATGTCTATACATTAATCTGTATTAAATCTTTATTAAACACTACTGAGCTCTATACTACTCATCATTGGACTAACCTGGTGAAAGTTGAGACCAATGTTCATTGAACTCTATTTATAACTGCACAAAGTACAATCTATAATGCATTAAAAAAAAATATATATATATCTATATATACACACACACTGTATATATACACTATACACCATATATATATATATATATATATATATATA
>NW_017306332.1:1014541-1090202 GCF_000935625.1 Nanorana parkeri | reverse complement strand
ATATTAGCCAAATGTTTCAAATTTCAGAGGTTGTCTGTTGTGTTTAAGCAACTCTGCGCACATTAAAGGAAAACAATTTCTTAGTGATTAGCAGATTGCAGGAAACATCCTTTTCATGTTTCACAGAAACAAATGATGTGAGCGTGAGAACACAAAACAGTCCCGGTAGAAATTACGGAAGAAAATTAGTAAATATTATCCTAAGTGTGATAGTTTGCTATTATGGTAATCGCCATCTGAGTTAACACAAATTCCATCAGCCGTTCCTCAGATGTGATGCTTTATGCTCTTTGTGTCATCTTATGCCTCATTAACTATATATTAGTGCCCAGTATAAGTGCCCTTTACAGAGTAACATACTTCTGAAAGAACTTAGTATGGACCTAATGTTTTGGACCAACTTCAACTAATTACTGACTTCCAAATCCTATTTCTAGTAACTCGTATATTTATCCGATGTGCAGCATAATGTATATTTTAGTAAACGGTCACTGGAAGGATTGCAATTACAATGCAAACTCCTGTAATTAGGGAAACAAGTTCTGTAACATATATTTTAAGGATTTTTAACAAACAAGTTCAGTTTCTGGTAATATTACAAATAATTTTGGTTTTTCAGGTAAGCATTAAACTTGTCAGCTTTATAGCAAACCAATTACAGTACAGGTAAATTTCCATAAACAATGACTCAACTGCCTAGACCAGGCAGGGGAAGTCTCTGCTCTTGGGATTTGTGTTAGCAAAGAGAAGCAACCATGAACACAGACTGGTGAATGGTTTAAATGGGAAGTTTGCAATTTCCTTTATTAAATGAACCTGTAACTGTAGATCTGTCACAATCTGGAATCAAGATCAGAGTCAAGACAAGTTCAAGGTCAGCAGCAGGCTGGGTTTGGTGCACAAGTAGCATTATATGTAACAGGAGCAAGATAGATGCAGTCAATATTCAAACCAGGGACAGTGGCTGGTGGCATGTACAAAGGGGTGATCAGCCAAGAGTAGTCAGTAGGAAGCATAAAGTCAAGACAAGAGTAGTGGTTAATCAGCAGTGCAGTAACAAGCAAGAACAAACTTGATATTGGTATTGGCAGATTAATATGACAAACAGTAAGTGACTTAACAGGAAGTGAAACTTAAAAGAAAGTCCATGTGTGGAGATATCGAGTTCACCAAGAAACCAGGTACCATGAAGGTTGACACAGAGATCAGGCAAGATGTTTTCCAGGATTTCAGGTAGCTCAGTAAGATAAGTCACCAGCAGGCACAATTGTTTTACACAAAACATAAATACAGCTTATCAAATATTACAAATAAATTGATTGTGCTTGTGTAATCAGCGATTTCTCATCTGTCTGTGACAGTAAAAGACCAATAGGGAAGTTTAGGAGGATGAAAATTCTATGCCAAGGTTTTACAGAAAAATATCAAATAACATCTGTATATGCTTCATCTGAATTGCGCCAGTTTGTGAGAAGTTTACATTTGTGTACATTAGAAATTAATTTGGCCACATAGAGAAAAATAAGCAGTGGCATAAAAAAGCCTTGATATGTAAATAAAAAGTTAAATAAATGAATAAGCCTTATTGAATAAGCCTTATCTCTATCTAAGGAATTACAGTACTGATTTTTGAAGTCAAAAAATGCAAGTGTAATATTTGTAAATATAATACAATGTTTCAGGCTTAAACATGTTTGTTCATAGGATAATTCTATGAACATGAAATAAACTATGATCAACTATTTGGAATTTGGATGTGGCACAGAGGCTAAGATAAATATATATGTCGGGGTATTAAAAATAAATCATATATTAAATATTTATTTCTGGTTTATTATTTTAACCAGTGTGATTTATACATTAGTAATCCCGTCTATCTACACATCCAGATTTTCAGGTTGATGTCAGATTTGCACAGGTGCCTGTTTCTTAGCAAAGAATGATTTCATTTACTATCCCAGCTGTTCATGAGTGGTGTCCCGCAAATGTACATTGTTTATACTGAAGCCACTGTACATACTGCATTGCTGAGATGTTCAAGACAAGTACAAATTATAGAAAAGTGCTGAGTGGAGCAAAGTCTATGGGAAAAAAATACATATGAAACCTAAAAAAAATTAAATGCTGTCAATGCTAAACTGTCTGCAATTAGACCTCACATCAGGTTATAAAGTAGTTAGTACAGATTATAAGCCCTAAAATTATTCATGGTTATGTTCTGTTGATATGTGTCTTCAAAGACTACTGATGAGTTCAGTGGATGATGGGTCTAAATGGTATAGCTAGCTCCTGTTAACATACCAAATAAAATGTCAAATTTCTGTCAAGCCTGAAGTTTCTATAAACTGTTTAGACTGGGTGTACTCTGGTCATGCACATTAACCTTCACAGATCATGTGGGGAAGATAAAAACAGGAGGAAAGAAGTTAGCTTTTGGGGAAAATTACACTTTGGGTCATTACTCTTCTAGTCAACAATACAGGTCTTTCTCATACCTTACATGTGTCGTAATTATGTTTAGAATTCTTGGGTGGCATTTGGGAATTATTTGCGTAACGCAACACAACTAAACATGAAATCATATGATCTTTAGGTTGAGTTAATTCTTTAAAAAATTAGACAAAGAAGGCACTTGTCAAATGTTGGTTTCAGATTATTTTGTTTCTGATTTTTTATAGCATGTATTAACTATACTTTATGTTCTTTGGATTGCCACACCTCGAAGTCCATCTTCCCACACTATGACCCTTAGTAGACCTTCAAGCCCAAGAATAACACTATCTCACTCTTTGCTTCTTTCCATATTTTCCCACACACAATGCAACCCAGACCTAACCTTCTGCTCTCCTGAGGCCACTTTGGAAGCCTGTCCGATGACACAGCCAACGGCCATGCGTGCAGGCACTGGACAAGCACAGTGCATTCCAAATGGTGTCAATGTCCACCTGAGCAAACAGTCAGTAAAAAAAAGGTGGAAAAAAAAGAAAGAAAATATAAGTGAAAACAAGCCTGCGAGGGAGGGCTGGCAGGATGACAGCCAATGTACAATAACATTAGTCTTCCATCTCCGCCAGCTGAAAGGCCCTTCTGGACATGTCTTTGCTTAAACTTTTTCTTGACACAGGCTTCTCCAATGGAAACACATTCCTTTCATGCCTCGCTGCTATTCCCTGTTTAGATTTCACATTACAAACAGCATTATATAGGCCAGAGCTGGCATAATTGCAATCACATCAGACGTAAGTTCACAGTAGTAAAGGTAATGTTAAGCATGACTTACAACTAGAATCTGAACATCAGAGAACACTAAACATAATGCAAACCAATACAAATAAAATGACAATAAATACACCTATGTAGCACTGACAGAGAGAGCATGCTGTAATTTATTTAATTTCACAAACGTGCTCCTCTTTTCAGAATTTACAAATCAGTAGTAGCTAGTGTTCTATATGCTAGGTTCTTCCTCTTTTTATCTCAGTGATGTCTATTTAACTACCTTAGCACTGGAATCACACAGATTGTAGAGGGACCTTTACCTGGACTTCCTATTGTCATCTCTGAATTCCTTTTCTGCTATGGCTTGCCCTCATTGGAACACTATGTAATCAGAATACATTTAGTGGCTGCTGATTGATTCGGATAAATATAATTTCTTATGTGTAAGAAAAGTTCATACCACAGGCCTAATTGGTAAGGCGGATGTACAGCAACTAGAGTGGATTAGGGTTGCCACCTTTTCTTCAAGTGAAACCCGAACACTCTAGCGACACGCGGACATTTTTTTGGGAGAATGAGTTGTGGCTTAGTCATATGTAAATAGCACAGCCCATTCATATGTAAATATCACAGTTTAAACTATTTTCAGTGGGAGGGCCAGTAGCCCCTATCTTAATTTTGGTTGCCCCGGTCTGCCTGACATCTTGTGTCCGGGTTTCTGCTGCCATGAAACCCGGACACCGCATTCAAAATCCGGACTGTCTGGGTGAATCCTGGACAGGTGGTAACCCTAGAGTGGATCCAGGTAAGAATGGACACCAGCAGATAGGTTGCAAGTAACAAATGTTTACTTGTCTGACATCACACTAGTATTTCAGGACTGCAGGTAAAGTTTATAGAGAGAAATGTGTTGAGCTTTAAATTTTTTTGGATCACAAGGAGAGCTGACAGGCCTGGAGTTTTGCTGGTACACCAAGTTGGAGTGAGGCACAGGACCATAAAGTGGTGGGATATATGATAAAGACTGCTGGTGTGCTGGCATCCATTTATAAGCTAGCCATATACAATATATGTAGAATGCGGGTTAAATGAAAGAAAATAACTCAGTTTGCCTAGCTAAACAGTGTTGATTGAGGAATTTGTACGGTTGGTTATTATATACAGTACAGTCAACTGCGACACCCTCAACTGTCTGAATTTCCAAACAGTGACTTTATCTCATTGGATTCAGACACTGTTCAGCCGTCAATTTTCCACCTAGCTCCTTTGATTGTTCAATCCACCACAGCTGCTCAATCATCTGAAATTATATGTTTAATAAAAATTAATTCAGGTATGGCTATCCTTACCTGAATATATTATATGACACAGTATTTGCATTTTGAGAGCCATTACACATAAGATGTACAGAAGCAAGTTTCTTTGACAAAATAGACACCTATATCTAATTCAGCATTATCTAAGAAAGACAGGAATTCTGTCCAGGTCCGACTCCTCCCAGCTAAATGAAGATATTGCCAGCAATAGGCAATGCTGTACTTTTTTCACATTTTTAAACTGAAAAGAATTCATAGCCTTGCCTTATATATATCACAGGAGGTAACTATTATGCAGTTGAAAAAATTCATAAACTATGGTTGTATTTTTATTCAGCCGGCAGAACAGCGAATAAATTATAGTCTATGTGAGGGCAGCCAAACTGATTTACTGACACATGGCATGTAGCTAAGCAGAATAATAATGGCTCATACCCAGTGGTATGCTGTGTATAAGGTTAATAATGGCCCCAACTGACATTAAATAACAATCATATCCCATAGATTTAGAATTTATATGGTAAAGTTTACATTTTTTACATTTTTACAGGATATTTATCAAAGATCTTCCCTGTGATTTTAAAAGAGAGAGACACTAAATATTTTATATACCAATGACTCTAAAATGAATATAAGCCAAATAAGTGTATAGCAGTTTTACAAGTATAAACCTGGAATAGAGAGCATCAATATAATCAGTGTAATTGATCCCACTGTGAGTCTGAAATGTGGATGATGTGGGCTTCTCAGAGTCTTTGATTTCCAATTTTAGAAAATAAAATAAAAATTGTAAAGATATACTTGCACAGTATAATAAATCTAATAATACTTATCTGTTATCTGTTGTAGAATACTGGAGGGTTCTTCTATGTGTTGATGACAACAAGCTAGTAAGTACGATAAACTTTATATGCACCTAAATGGACAAGTAGTAGTAGTAAAATCAACAACATATCATATTATTTAACAACTTCTGAACACCTTAACACCTTTTGTTTGGCTAGGTGGTGTAAGAGAATGAGGCTAAAGGCTAGATTTACAATGCAAACATGCTACAAGTGAACAAATCCTTTTCAACAAGTTCTGTATAAGTGATCATCAGGTAGTGGTAAAACAAATTATTAAAAGAGTCAAATGGCAAATTTCCCACCCTACAAAGGGTTAACTTATTATAGGCAGATAAAGTGTTCACTTTGCAAGGAAATGTGTGCATTGTAGGTGATGTTTCTCTTAGGTTAGTGAATGTGGTAGGGACTCAACTCATGGTCGACCTGAACCCAAGTTGTTCATAGTTCACTAAGATGTCAAATTATTTACCCACCAACTGAAACCCTGGCTGTGTCCTAGCAACCAATGATGCTGTGTGGCCCACACAGTGACATTGGTTGCTTGGATGCTAGTAGCTGGGCCACACATCATCATTGGTTGCTAGGACACAGGTGGCTGCACCATAATAACTTATGAAGATGTGCAACCAGCTGTCAGCATCCTAGCAACCAATGATGCTGTTCTGGTGGCACAGCATCATTGTTTGCTAGAAGACAAATTGCTCTGGTTTCAGTTCACTTGGATATTTGCCGAACATGAATTTCTGGCTATTCAGCAAACATTCAATGAAGTGAACCCAGCCATGTTCAGCTCATTACTGCTTTGTACTTAATGTTAGTAGCATAACTAGAGAATGCCTGTTTGGTATCCTAAAAGAAAAGTTGGAAAAGTTCTCCTTGAGAACTGCTCATTTGACGCTGCTGCAAATCCAAGTGGTTGCTATAATGGAGTACAGGCCCATATCAGAATAATGTCATCCAACTCTATATACATGAGGTGCTATGCTCATATTCTTAATTTGGTGCTTACTGCCATTGCACAATGTGCCCCTCTAGTGAAATAATTATTTGAATGATTTTTAAAATGTTTTATTTTATAATTAATAATAGATCTTATAAAAAGTAAATTTTTAGAAAAAACACTCTTCTGTTTGGACTGGTGATACTAGATGGTGGAGCAAGCAAAGAGTACTGCGTACCATCTTTGGTTCCACTATAGACCAATCAAAGGAATTGTATGCTGCTCTGAAGTCCCTAGACTTGACAGTATATCTGTGAGCAAGGGCAATAATCTACTTCATGCTTGGAAATAACATGAAACCATACTTATCTCATGCCTGTTTCTGCAAATCTTTGATATTTGATGCTAGTTCTGTTTCAGAGTATCTGCAAACACGTAGATTTAGATTTTTTTCAGGCATGGTGAATGGCAGAAATTGTCAAACACCAAATTATGATGCTCAGGGATTTATTTGCAAACCTAACTACAATGGTGTAATGATTTGTCACAAAGGCAAGCTGTACCCTTCTGGAACATTCTGTGAATGCTGCAGTGGAAAGCTATTTACCTCAGAAAAGGCTCTTCAGTAAAAAAAAAAAAAAGAATGCCTAAAGATTGTCACAGGATGAACCCCTTTCTAACCCTCTTGAATTGTTTAAATTTTAGGTTTTCTATGTAGTCATTGAGCAGACAATAAAGAGCCTGGAAAAAAAATCTCCAAAAATAAAACTTTGATCTATGATATGTCCTATTTAGACCCAAAATGGTTTACTCACATCAAAGAAAGTGACATGCCAACAGAAGCTTTGCAAACTGTAGCACAGTTGATGTTAGGTTGATAATGTTTAACTTAAGGTTGAACTTCAAAGAAAATTATGCCGTTCTAAAGATATCATGACCTCCTTGACGATGTAGTTGAGAATGAACAACTAGCTGATGAGAAACATATAGCATGAAAGAACTGTCTTTCTTGTTGTTGTATATAGAAACCTTTTTGCAGTATAGAAAGTATTTCTTGCTCTTGAATGCATTCAAGTATCAAAGATTTTTTTCAAAGTTACAAATTGTGAAAAAGGTTGATATTTTGCCTTGGGTACAGTACAATAACTCTCTAAACATTGCTAAAGACTACCTAACTAATGTCAACATCTTAAGGACTTACAATGATTTCAGCTCTGTACTGTTGGTCATCATCACCATCATACTTGGCAACACTTGCTTGACCAGTTAGTAGTCATCCTTATCATGCTTTACAACACTTGCTGATATTTTTGTCATCTGTTTCTTTGTTGTTATATATATCTTGGATGTTGTTCACTAAATACAAAGATGTAGAAATCAGACGTAATAATTTGTCCAAATATATGTGTATGATTGTGTTCTAAATACTACATAACAAATGTCAACATCCTGAAGATTGAGTAATACAATGATTTCATCTCTGTACCATTGGACATCATCTTCATCTTAAAGTGACATTAAAGTCAAAAATGTTTTTCCCTCCCCCCCCATGTTAATATTAGCACTTACCTTAAATGATGTCTCTTATTCCGATCTTCTTCTTCTTTCCGGATGTTTTCATCTGTCCCTCCAGCGGTGTGACGTCACTCCGATCCAGCGCTGACTGCCCTGTCCCTCCGATCCAGCGGTGTCTGCATGCGGGTGCACGCGTCCATAGACTTACCTTGCGTCTCTACCCGTCTTCCGGCCGAGAATCCGAACTGCGCAAGCGCCCGCCCCAAGATCCTTTGCGGCCGCACGAGCAGTTCCTGATTCTCGGCGCGGGAGCGCGCAGCGATAACGAGGTAAGTTTAAACCGCGTTTTGTTTTTTTTACTTTTTTCCTATATCTACTGCTTGCTAACAGTAGATATAGGCAAAACAAACGGAGGGTTTAGAACCCCTTTAGGTAACACTTATTTGACCAATTACTGGTGTGATGTTTGGGGATATTAGCATATATGGTGAGTGCTTTAAGGATACAGTCCACTCGCAATATCTTCTGTTTAAGGGCTCGGTAGCCCACTTTTATTCAAACAAAAGTTCATACATCCACCTTGGATACTCTCACAGGGGTTGTTCAGCATAATCTCCATGTAATACTTCCAACATAACGCAAGTTTAGCCTCTTGGCTTCTACTTTAAACATTAGCACTTCTGACCCCCTAGTCTCTCCCAGCCTCCCTGACTGCCTTCGTGTGCTTCCAGCACACACACCACCTGACTCCACTTTAACTTCTGGGGGAGTCCTCCCGATCCTTGAACACTGTTCATTCCTATCTCACCAGGTGCTCACCTGACTCTTCTCTGACTTCTGGGGGAGTCATCCTGACCCCTGAACACTGTCTGTTACTATTTCCCAGCAGGAGTGAATTCCCCTAGCCAGCATCTTTAAGAGCTGTGCACACCTGTGCAATCATCGGGTGCTGGTCACTACTAAAGCCTGGACCAAGGACTGGAGATCTCATCCCTCCTGAATCACTCCCTCCTGAATCACTTTGAAATCTCCCAATTCCAGTATCCCAAGCAGAACCCAGACAAATCCTCGCTTCCTGACACCTCTCAGACCCTCTGGCTGAGAGTCCTGGGTGATCATACCACCCAATTATACAGTGGGATTGCTACACATTACTACACTGGTCATCCTCATCTTACTTAGCAACCTATTTTTGACCATTTACTGTGTATGTAATTTTCCTGTCATCTATTTCTTTGCTGTTATACATCTTGGATGTTTTTCAATGAGCACAAAGATGTATAAATCAGACAGAATCGTTTGTCTGAATATATTTGCATGCCTGTGTTATTAATACAATGCAAAATATAGTTCTTTTCTGCAAATATGTGATATCAGAAATAAAAGCAATGTTGTACGATAAAGACTGTACCTTATTTGTGTCATGTTGAAAAATTTGACAAGTTTGAAAGATGGGCCCCCAGACCTTATTTTCTCCTGTGGGCCCTAGAGTTCTAGTCTATCCCTGAGTGTGGCAATTTAATGACTGCAAGGTAGTGTCAGCTCACATACCCCCCACAGTATATTTAAAACTAAGGTACCACTCCACTTGGTTTACTTTTATTTTTGTGACAACATAAGATGTCCCCCACATCTTGAAATATAGTTATGCTCAAACACCAGCATTGATCAGTAAATATTTTCCAGAACTACAGTAGCTGGTTTGGATAATAAAACAAACTACTTAAAACTGCTGTGTGCCATTCTTATCAGCTGGAAATGTAAATTCCACACACCAACCACACTCAGAATGCCCTACACTCCCCCCTTCCTTCCCGAAGTTTAAACCAGTTTTTTTTTTATTACCACTAAATTGCAAATGGCTTTGCAACTATTCTGTATAAATTAAAACATTTTTTTAACAAAGGTGGAGATACCATTTTAACATGTCTCTCAAATTTCAGCACTAAGTATGTGGACAAAAAAAATACCATATTCCCATTTATGTGGACAATGAAAAACTAATAAGCAAGAGGAGAGCAAGCATGGTGGTTGATGCGCTGTAGTGTTGACACATCAGACCGCTGCACAGACATAGCCGCTTTCACAGAGAGAGCAGCAATACTGCTGTGCACCCTGTTCTGTGTATTTGCAGCCATTGCCGGAATGATACTGGGAAATTGAAGATTGTAGAGCAATCTTAAAAGCTTTTGCCCTATTCTTAAGTTGGATTTAACTGGGCTTTAAAATGAAAGTTTTTCCCCATTTCACTGCACCCTCCACATCCTACCACTCAACCCTGAGTACCGTGAGCCCTGCCTGCATGACAACGCATCCCCAAGGGGTGTATCAATGGGAGGCTGGGCTCACAGTAAATGGATAGAATGACATTGTAAGCCCAAAGAGGACCACCGGTACTGGGGGAAGGAAGAAGCTATATGTTGTAGTTCTATTTTAAATAGTACATTATTATAGAGGTCTATAAGTCAGAGTAAAAAAGTGTCAAGTGAAGAGAAAAGAGGGACAATCTCCAAAAAAAAGGATAGTTGGGACCTCTGTATAAATATGGACCATGCAGATTAGGACAATGACTAGTTGTCCAGCTGTGGAGGGAGGCTACAAATTTCAGCAGGCATGATGAGGGTTGTAGTTCCACCACAGCTGGAGAGCCACACAACACAGCTTGTTTCAGCTACTTACATGATCGTTTCAAGGGTTGCATGAGAATTGCAGAAACTAAAAACAGAAGCTCTTTGGAAGTGATATTCATGTGCTGCCATAAACTGTAGACTTCTGAGCAGTAAATCAGGCCTGCTGCAAAATGTGAAACTCATCATGAGAAGCAATTTTTAAAGCTACTGGAATTAGTTTCTGATATTCCCTTGCCATGATGGAAAGTGCTGTGAGTAGGTTATAATCAGCATTTTATGAGATTCTATCTGGCAATGTGAACAGAATATAGGGATCTGTACACACCTACCCAATTCACACTGTCTTCATCCTGTCCAGTTACAATGTACTTAATAAGATTAATATAAAATAAGTAAATTATGGTGCAGTCTTGGTGAATTCTTGGTGCAGTGTGTATGTCTAAAATAAATATGTTTAATAAATAATAATTCACAAATTACTGTAGGGAAGTTAACTTATTAAGCTGATGGACACAACCCAACTCGATTATAAGTGTATTATTTCTGCTATAATATTGGTTATATAATGTGAAGAGAAACCTGGATGTAGGCTGATAGGTCCTGAAGTTTATCTAGATTAGATGTTTTTTTAGGATTAGAACACTGGAGACATGGAGGTCAAATTTTATTGTGTTCCTCACTTCTAGCCACATCGTTCCCCACACACACATTGGCTTTAGAGACGTCTCCAGAGAAGTTTAATACTTACAGGGGCGTAACTAGAAATCACAGGGCCCCATAGCAAAATTGTGTATGGGGCCCTGTGATTTCTAGTTATGCCCTTGCAGAGCCCACTTGATACCCCAAACAGCCCACCTGAGAGTGACCCTACAGAGCCCGCCATAGACTCTCTATGGTGGGCTCTGCAGGGTCTCAGGTCAGCCCTGATCCGCTGTCCGCCTCTATGGTTGCTGGCAGGCCCCGTCTCCTCCATCACCGGGCCCCACCTCCTCTTCCGTCGCCGGGCCCCACCTCCTCTTCTGTTGCCTGGCCCCACCTCCTCTTCTGTCGCCAGGCTCCACCTCCTCTTTCGTCGTCGGGCCCACCTCAGCTTCTGACATCCGGGCCCAGCCTTCCTCCTCTACAGCTGCTGGCTGTCACTGACTCAGCAGCGGCTGTGAGGAGGAGTGCACCGCTGCACAGATCACTGACGTGTTGTCGGTGATCTAACAGCGACACGTTCCTCCTCACACCCGCCAGTGACAGCCAGCAGCCTGAGATCCCATAGTGACCCAGGTGGCCAGCACAGCATCAGGGGGATGTCCTGGCCGGGCCCCTCCGTGCCTCGGGCCCCATAGCGGCTGTCTGGGTCGATATGGCGATTGTTACCCCACTGAATACTTACTTATGCCATCCTGAGAATTAAGGTTGTTTCCTCCTAGATCACTACAGTACTTCATTTATCGTGCATCAGTTTTTTATTTTACTTGATACTTATATTTTCACTCTTAATTCGCTAGATAGTTGAGTTTTGTTTTTTCTTCACTTCTTTTCTATCTTTCACTAAAAACATTCCTGGTGATCCTGCCATAAAAAACTTGCTCAGCCACTCCTATTATGGGGGTGAAAAAATCACATATGTTCCTGATTGAGACTGATTGTCACCATCAGGATGATAGTCCAGAACAATGATGTGCACTGGACACTGGAGCTAGTGCATGTAGGTAGGAAATAGCTGAACATGGCTGGAGGAGATCAGCAGCACTGATATGCAAAAAAGCAGGAGGCAATAAAGCCAGGGTTGCCTTGTACAGAAAAAATTGAGATTTGCATCTAACTTTAACTGCCTATATTATCTGACTGTACTATATATTTTTACAATCAGAAAGCAACCTCTGCAGTTATCTACACTGCTTAGTCAAAAAAAAAAGTCACACTCTCCAATATTTCTTCGACCGCTTTTCGGTTTAATTACAGCACACGTTCGCCATGTCATTGTTTCAATAAGCTTGTGTAACGTCACAACATTTATTTCTGTCCAGAGTTGCATTCATTTTTCATTAGACCATTTTGTAAAGTCTTCTCCAGCACATCCCAAAGATTCTCAATGGGGTTAAGGCCTGGACTCTGTGGTGGCCAATCCATGTGTGAAAATTATGTCTCATGCTCCCTGAACCACTCTTTCACAATTTGAGCCAGATGAATCCCGGCATTGTCATCTTCGAATATGGCCGTACCATACCAAATTCATTGATTGAAAAACCTGGTCATTCAGTATATTCAGGTAGGCAAATGGTCTCATTTTTGGGGACATAACGTTGCTAAACTTAGACCTGACCAACTGAACGCCAGATCATAACACTGCCCTAAATCCAGGTGGTAACTTTTTTTTGGTCAGGCAGTGTATTTTGCTATCACACGCTCATAATTAAATTACCGATAATTGTGACAGATTTACTTAAGCTGTATTTTTCAGTGTTTCCACCTAATAAAAATGCAAACCAACTGACATGAAGTAATAAAAACAAGTTATTTAATATATTATTCATTTTCCACACAATAATTTTTATTTTTATTTTTTTATCTACTTTGAGTAAATAAAAAGTATTTCTTGCATGAGAAATGATAACTGACTTTATTAGAGATATCAGATAGTTAACTTTCAAATCCTACTTTCTAATATTTTTCCTGGGATCCCTTGAATAACATTGTTATTTGTCTTGGAGATCCCTATGCACTTCTTTGGCTGAGGACTGTGTTCCTCCTACACATTTCCTGTCTGCACCATCCTAGGCGACTCCAGTATCTTTTGTGAGGATTAATTCAGCTGAGTAAAAATCACAAGGCTCTAAAAATGAGAATAAATGGCGTTTATTACTATTACAAACTAATATTAAGTGTTTAGGCATGATCCAAACAATACATTTTTATACATCATAATAGATGTAAATTCAGGACAATCAGATGTGCTGACTTCTCTGCTGTCTTGTCAAAGAACACTACACATTTTTTACTTTCCTTCCCCCCCCCCCCCCCCCCCCTTATATTTTTATTATGGATATTATGCAGATTAGACACTGGTATGGTGAGGAGTGCTGTAATACCATAGAGTACATGACCTTTCTGAACCAACAAAGATTCTCTAGTAATGCAGCAAAATGTCTATTGTGCCAGAATGTTTCTTAGGGAAATGCTGAGCTGTATATACTTATGAAAAGAGAGTTTTTTCCAGCTACGGTGTATTCTCATACATCTAGTCTTCATAGGTGACAAACACACTTTAAAAAAGCCCTGCCATGTCCCCAAAGAGATCAAATCCTTAGTTTCCTAGAAGAGAGGAGTCATACTCACATCTCCAGTGGCCGGTGTTCTACCTTCCCTCCATTCCAGTGCTGCAGCCAGGGCCGGTGCTGCCACTAGGCAAACTAGGCAGCCACCTAGGGCACACTGCTACCTAGGGCACAGCCTTGACTATTCACCCCCCACAGCACCCCCATATATTTCAAATTGCAAAAGCCAATAGCAGGCTGGCTATTGCCCCAACCCACTGAGCAGAGGAGCGTAACTGAGAATCAACTTTCTCTCTCAGGTTTTCTCCTCTGCTCAGTGGGTGGGGTTTCAATAGCCAGTCTGCTATTGGCTATTTTAAATTAAATTACATCCACCTGTCACCTGTAGAAGCTAACCCACAGGAGAACGGGGCTGCGCAGGGGGAGGATTGGGAGTTGCGCCATGGGAGGGGGGTGCAAGTAGCTGGCCATGCCTAGGGCGCAAAATAGTCTAGCACCGGCCCTGGCTGCAGCCTCCGTTAGTGTCTTCGGCATTCAACACACCTAGGAGTGCCAAAAGCCATACCTACCAACTATCCCACATGTGGAGGGACTGTCCCTCATTCGGAACCAAATCCCCCTATCTTTCTTTCCTCCTCAGTTGACTCTCTTTTTGGTTTGATGTACAGATAGATAATAAAAGATTCTATTTTACTACCAAAAGTGCTATTCTGCTATAAACCTTTACGTTTATGTTATCTCTTGATTATCTTGTTTACAATTTCCAAATTATTGGTTTAACCAATAATGTTTGGCATATACATTCTTAACCACTTACTGCCCGGAGCAATTTCTTACATTTGCACACATATGATAAAATCTGAATTTTTGGCTAGAAAACAGCTTCTGACCCCCAAACAATTATATATTTTTTGAAAGCCGAGGCCCTGTAGAATAAAAAGATGCAAGCTACAAGGTGCATTTTTTATGTCGCACTGTATTTGCGCAAATGTTTATCAAAGAGGTGTTTTTAGGATAAAATACATTAAAATGAAATTTAGTGCACAGAAGCAGAATATAATACACCATTTTTTGGTAAAATATAAAAGATGGGGTCACGCCGGGTAAATAGATACCAAACATGTCAAGCCTTAAAATTGCATTCGCCCGTGAAACCGCAAAAAAACTACAATAACCAAAACTTCCCAAAGGCGACACTTTAAACCCTTTTACTTTTAATCAGTTTAGTGTTAACAGTGCTTGATGGGCCTAGAATTATTGCACTCACTCCGACGCTCGCGATGATATGTAAAATGTGTGGCGCAATTTTGTTTTTGCACGTAGGCGCATCCGATGCCTGTTTGCATTGCATGTGCATGCATGTGGGGGGGTGTAGGGGGCTTTAAAAATTGTTTTTGCATTTTTAATTTTTTTTTATCTGTTACTAACAAGCCCCCTATGTAATAGCAAATATAATGTGACAGGTCCTCTTTATGGAGACATCAGGGGTCTTTCAGACCCCTAATATCACCTAGGGACCCCAAAGAAGCAGAGATCTGCTTCACCAGCTTCTTCTTCTGGCTCTAAGAGCTGGAGAATGTGTACTGTGACACAGGAAGTGATATCATGCACATCACTTCTGGGCACAGTGACTGGAAGCCTCCTGATCTCCCTCTGATCCTTCAGGGGAGACCTGTCATGCCGGTCCTGGGCTCGCACCAGGGACAGCGAAGCACGTGGAGCCAACGGCGACACCTGTGGTGGCTGAGGGGGGTCACACAGCGCTGCACTGTACAAGCGATCCGGCGCCTGTGCAGATGCTAGAATGCTTGTATTAAAACAGCAATCATCTGCTGTTTAAAAAGGTACCAAGAACATGGCTGAAGCAGCAGCTGTGTTCATGGTATAACCACTTCCAGCGGATGACCTGAACCTGCTGGAAGTGGTTAATGGTCTGCATATCTGGGGACGTGGTAGAGGTGTGTTCATTGACTAAATAAATTGTGCTAGAAGGTGTTCCTCTTTCTCATATCAGAAAGTTGGGAAGTATGCCAAAAAAACATGTGTACCCCATTCTGCACCATGGTGAAAGTGCTGGAAGACACCAACGGAGACTGCAGCAGAAACAGAGGGGAGGTAGGAGACATGGGCTGGCTGAAACATGAGTATAATGGTTCTTGTCTATTTGTTTACAGTATTTGTGACTACAGACCTTCTGTCATAAGTTAAAGTGTTTGCAGGTGCGCCCTTACAATTTTCTCCGCCTGCAAACCCTAGAAATGAACTTCTGTTTTTTTTCCATTTTGGACTGTTAAAACTTCTATTGAAAACATTTTGTTGCTGCTAGAAATTTGTTGAGCTAATAACTTATTTTGCTCTCTGCCTCTACTATACTGTTTTCAGTTAGCATTGTTGTTTTCCGGAACAGCTCTCACTTTGTCATAGTAATAAGGAGAAGGGGAGGTGGTCTGTAGCTCTAACAAACACCTAGTGTGGCAACACTGCTCCTTTATAGATACAGTACAGTGAGTGTGCATAGTCTCCCTAGGATGTAATGTGTGTTACTGGCAGGATTCCCTGGTGAAAATTGAAGTAAAACACCTAAAAAAGAAAACTAATGCAGACATCACATATAAGGACTAGTAAGCTGCATTATTATATGTTACATTATTGTATAGATAAACTTTATTTGTAGATTGGCTAACAGGTCAGCCCACCTGAAAAATACATTTATGTTTTTGATGGACAGTTAAATTACCAATTTCACATGTATCCTAGGGATCCCTTTGGTAAGATCTCAGCACTTGACTTCTGAGGTCTGCACATTTGCTGTAGTCCTACATGATGAGCATACTTGTCTAGGATTCATTTTGTATTCTGTATTATGGAAAACACAACAGAAAGAGTGAAGTGGGAACACTGAACACTTCAAGGTGGGCAGAAACAGAGCCAGGCACCATGGGCGGGGAGGTCTCACCGCTGCAGTCTCAAGAGAAATATAATACGCCAGTGAGTGACTCCACCAGGCTACCTCTATAGCTGGAATGTCAGTTTTGGATGGACTTACCCTTTAGGTTGTAATCAATATATTTACTGAAGGAATCTACATCCAAAAGACTTAGCTCAGCCAATTCAGAGGTATGAACTGGAGAGTCCCAGGGCAGTGTGCACTGCCAGTAAGCATAAACTCAGTATGACAACTGTATTTTTTTAGACATATGAACTTAGCTTTTCAGTTCCTCACAGTCTGAATCTTCAGAAGACTTCAGCAAAACTGTAATCACAAAATATATGTTTAACTGCATAGCTGTTTCACACTTTTTGGAACAAATCTTAATTATTTGAAAAAGTTTTATTTTTTTTAAATATACAGTTATAAAATGTGTTTCATCTATTTTCAGCTTCCTGCTTTTGTTATTGTTCATTTTAACTGTTAAAGTCCAGCATATTCTACCTTTTTTTACCTTTCAGTCTACATAAATTAATACCTGACATGTCACAATATACAGCGGAAGTATATTGTTTTAAAAAAAAGCTCGACCTTTGATCATTAAAAAGCAGCCCATGAGCTTCAGTCAAGTGATTTTTCTGAGACTGAGATAATGTCATCAGTCTGCTGCAGGCTGGAGGAAACATTTTCTTAGTCTCCTCTCCCTCATCTGATCTGTGTCAGGCATTTGTACACACAGCCAACAACTCCACAGGCACCAGGATAGACTGTAACATATGTAAGCCAGCATCTCAGTCCAGGAAGGGAATGCTCACCCTGGATTATGCCTGAACCAAGATAGAGTGATGCATCTGATAAGAAAAACAGATGAAAGCACTCTCAATAGAAATACTGTTATTTTTGTGAGAGGCAATACATAGGTATTACACATATACATTACTTAGCATACATGCATTTACCATTATAAAATATACCAGATGCTAGGTCCACTTTAACAAGTATCACAGAATTGTGTGTTTTCCCTGGAGTCCTCTTTAAGGCCCAATTACAACATACTAAGATCCACGGACGTGCGGTCAGGGGAGGCAGGGGAGGCAGGGGAGGCTGGGGAGGCAGAGCCTCACCTAGTACTATAGAGGAAAAAGCTGTCAGATTCAAGTATGAAGCTGACAGGTTTTTTTTTCCATTCAGAGCGGCTTGTTACAGGATACACAGCAGGGAAAGCCTCCCCGCTGTGTAACCTGTCATGGACGGAGCGCTGCCTGTTAATTACAGGCAGCGCTGCATCCAGTTTTTGACAGATAGTTAGGTTACACAGCACCAGGCTTCCCCACTGCTTGTGTAACCTAGCTTGGTGAGGCAAGAGCTCTCACAGCCTCTACTCTGTGTTAGAGGCGTGAGCTCTGTGGATGGCTTGGACCAATGGCAAAGCGCCATTGGTCAAAGCTGTAGAATAAAAAAAAAGAAAAGAAAAAAACAGTGAGGACATCGATCTCGATGCCTCACCAGTGATTCGCCAGTGATGAGCAAGTGAGGGTCAGGGAGGCTCCTCCCTGTCTCCCCCCTTCCTCCTCCCCACACAGCTTAGTTACCGAGCTAGGGGTAGGGCTTCGGTGGGATGGGGTGGAGCTTCGTTGGGGCAGGGGTGGAGCTTCCGCGGGCTGGGGAATGCCTCACCCAGCACAGAAGGCAGGGCATGTCACTGCTAAGCTCTATGTATCAATACACTTAACATTTCCATCACTGTAGATAATCCCCAGAATGTCCTCAGCTTCCATGATTTTCTATTATTTTTATTTGTACATACACTTATTTGTATTTTGGAAGTCATGGAATATCCATTTTGATTCCTCTGATGCGTTTATCAGATAAGATCAATTTTATTTAGTTCTTTTTACCAATTGCATAATTTTTTTTGTTTGTTTCTCTGCCTCTCTATTGCTCCTTTTAGAATACTTGACAAAACATTTATATGTTTTAATTTTCATTTTCACATATAGGCTATACAATACACTATACCTTTAAATCAAGTGAAATACTGGCTACTCAGAGTGCACGTTAACTAACACAAATCTAAAGGTATTTTCCGTTTGTCAGGACATTTTAAAATACATTGAAAGCCACTTTAAAACTCCTGGGTAGGTTTATATTTTCTTTTTTTATAATATTATTGTATAACATGGCAATATCAAATTGCATCACAGGATGCAGTCCCTGAAATACCATGTCTTAAAATGACAATTTCAAGTTTTACTCGGAACTGACATCTTATCAAAAGTTCAACAGTAAATTATGGGTATGTCTTCTAGAAGAAAAAGCCTAAAGAAGTGTAATGGATTATTTTAATGACAAAGAAAGTTTTAGTAAAATGTCCATTTTAATGATGGCATGCATATAAATTGTAATATTACCCCTGTACTTATCATCGGCCCCCTGTCACAAATGTCAGCATGATTTAGATGCTCTGATGACCAGGCAGGCAGTAGGTGACCTGGGAAATCTAATCAAGAGACTGTTGACAGCAGTTGAAGAATTGACAAGAGTGACTGATAGGCATAAATGATCCAGGACAGTCTATAAAATGTTTGTCAAATTTTGTTCATGTCATATAATTTATTTGTGTCTATAGGTTTATATGATTGTGTGGTAGAGAGATACAATGCACTTTCCTCTTTCATGCAGAGGCTAATTGTAAAGATTATGAGCGATACATGCTCTATCAGGTAAATGTGCAAAAAAGCTTATTGTTTTCAGAGCTCTATAGCTACACCTCTTATTTTACGTGCAGCTAAATGAATCCTCATCCCACTGTTCTAATTCTCTCTGGATACATACAGACTTTAAACTGGTCTGATTAAATAATGTTTATGGAATTTGTTACTCCCCTAAGTTTTTTGAGAATAGTGCTGACAATGGAGTCAGGACCACTAAATCATGGCATTATATGTATTACTAGCTATTTCTGGGTATACAGCTGATCGTAAGGTTTTTAGTTCTTATAGAATGACTTGCACATTGTAAAAGAGAATAACTGTATAAAATGTTACTGGCTTCATTAAAAGCTAACAGAAAGGGTCACAGGTTTCCAAGTGCGGGTGGTTTCAGTAATACTGAATTAGAGGATTTTGGTCAGCTATTAGCAGAAGTTATGATTGACAAGACAACGCTGTTTTATATTTTCCTTGTGATATTGATGAGTGCAGTAAAATATAAACTATGAATGTTAATAGTAGACAGTGCTGCCCACGACCTGATGATGGCTTTCTGTTTATTCCTGACCTGAACTGAAATTATTCAAGGCCATGTGTAACGTTTACATATATAAGTCAATGTAAGGGTTAGATCACTGCATGCATCTCTTCAATAGTCTCTTTGCGATTTAGAGGCTTATTTTTCCATGCTCCTGGCTTAATGCATAACTGGTTCCAGGACCCTCTCCACGCATCTGCAAACTCTTGTTAAGTAAAAACCACAGAACTTCTCTTACTTCACTCGACTGGCAGAAGCAGGCAGTGTAGCAGCAATCATGAAATATCCATCAGCACATCCGTCATCCTCCCATAAACCCACTTTATTAGCAGCATCCACGCTTGCTTACGCATTTCAGTCTGCCTATTCCATAGTCATAGTGATGTGTCAAAAAAAATACAAACATTTGGATAGTATCCAAATCTTTAATCATCCTCACTCACTTCTTGAACATACCAAGATGAGACAAAAACCCACGATGAGTTAAATTCAAGGAAATCATACAAAACCACTTAACATCTTGTAGTATGTATATCGTAAAGCATAAACATGTACCATTATATCAGATCTGGCAGGTATTATGGGTGGTTCCCATCTAAAGTTCTATTACAAAGTAGTTAACAAACTTCTAGCATGATCAATGTCTTCATGAGAAATATGTTTTTCATACATATTTATAAGGTTTATATTGGTTAACCGTGGTTCACGTAGAGGTCCTTCATACTGATATTTTGTTAACTACTATGTAGCAGAGCTTACGATCCCCAACCCAAACATGTATAATGTCTACTGGACTGAATACAATATTACAGTTCAAACATCTGGAGATTTAGAAACATGTATTTAATGAATATCTGACACATACTGTATGTCAATAATGCATTTAATCTACCCAGGCTTTTGTGGCACCTTAGTATGTTTCAGAAGTGAACAAGAGTTTTATATATATATATATATATATTTGGAAGGAGGGCAGGCTCAAGTGGTATTGGCAGTGGAAAACCATGCATGAGAGAAGGACAACCAGTAACAGTTCAAGCAGGTTTGTCCTGAACTTTTTTTTAGCAAGGCATTGAACAAACACACTTTCCAATGCAGAGGGGCTTTTAACAGCAAGTCCATAGCATAAAACAAACAGAACATCTGCTTGCCCAAGCTACTAAGTAAACTCAGGTCAGTTCTTCACTAACAGGATGCGCTGTAATGGGTTCCCCAAAACAAACAGGCAGCTCTTATACCTTTTTTAGTGTTCTGTCAGCATTCAACCTTTTCACCCAGCAGCAGACTCTTACAGCTGTGAGATTGAGTGTTGGATCCCTGAGCATCAGTCAGTTAACATATATAAAGGCCTGTGGACAGCTGAGACTAATAATGAGGCCTTGATGCCAGGTAGGATATGGACATAGAAATGGAGACTTCAGCCCACCCAAAGCACTATAAAGCATCAGGCTTCGGGACCCAGAACAGAACCTATTAAAATGCTGAGAAACATAACATTTATTTTTACCACACCAGCCACAAACCCTGAACCCCTCACCATGTGTAGATGAAAATCCTAGGTGACACACTGTATACAATCTAGCCAGCCAATGCCTTTAATTATATGTGTCTATTTTATTTATTTTTTTACATCAAAATGATTAAAGTGATAATTAAGCCTTAATTATTTTTAGCATTTTCTACAGCTAATATATAGACTTACAATGTATAAAAAAGTCCTAACAGTGCCAGCTGTGACCAGCTATCAGGCAAGCTGTCAAACCCTGTGTCAGTCTCGGTCACAGAGAAGTTCCATGCTCCTGTGTGCCAGGACGGAACAGGCAGCATTCTTGTGGTAGTATAGCTATGGTTCTGTGGGTGTTCACATTCAGTTAGCTAGGCAATGCATTTCGAGGACTCAGTCCTCTGATTCAAGCATCTTTCATCCCTGTGATTACATACATTTTTAAGTTAGTAAATATCTGTTTACTTTAAATGCATTATTGGTGCCCCTTCTTTTTGACAGATTTAGATTACAAGAGTATGAGCTCATTTAATTGTATTTATTGTGTCACAATACTGCTATTGAATGATTTCATTGAAATGCTGGGTTTGCAATGCGATATAATTGAGCAGCTGCCTATAGTAAGACGTATATACTGTATCTGCTAGCAGCCCCTGGGTAATTTTATTCCTGTAAGAAGATGAAGGTCCACTTCAGCATATGCTGTGAAAAATTGCCACTACTCTCCATTGGATTGAGTCAAGGTTTGATTGTTCCATACAATTATGAGTTTGTGGGTTACAGACAAGGTCTGTATGATCCTCTTGCTTTTTTTCTGTATGTAGGAGGAAACTGTAAGACGTATGGAACTGTTCTACCATGTCTTCTTGCATAAACTGTATACATATCACGGCTTGACCACAAATAATAAAAACAAAAACACACATTATCTACAATTTCAACACTAATATTTAGGAAAACTTGCTTTTTTCTCTCCAGCGAGGAACATAAAGTCACAGCTTATAATAACACAAGTGGTCAGAAGTTCTGCAAACTTGGATGAAGTTTTCAAAGACTGTTAAAAAAAAAATCACATATATCCTCAAAAGATAAATGGGAAACAGAAAATGTGTTTTAATGAAACCCAGACTATGTACAATATTTGTGACGTGCCTCTTTTCTCCCAGATAGCCAAAACTTTGAGATTTATACTGTGCATGCCTTGTTTCACGCTGAGTGTTGTTTTGACTCCTCCACAGCTCCTCCCTTTATAATGTAAAGATTTAGCTTTGCATATATGCGCAGTTGTTTTTGTAAAACCTGGCACTGGAAGATTGCCATATTATTTTTTGATAAATGTGGAATTTTTGGCTGTCTGCAGAGCCTACCCTTGGGACTGCTGTATGAAAGCCATATTTATAGAGAAGGCATCTCCTGTTTGCAAACTTTATATTCCCTCGGTCCCTCTCTAATCTGGCCCTGTAAGATTGTGCACAGCTTGAGAGCCCATCTCTCATCTAAACAAGTGCCATAAGCTCCTTTATAGTTTTTACAACCATGTCAAGGAATTATATTGACTGCCAATGATCATGTGATTGGAGTTGCCTCCTCAAAGTCATAAAAGAGGCTCGAGGTCTGTTATCAATTTCTCTAGAGTTACCTGGGGAATTGTGGGTCGTTTTCAGATCCAAGTTATAAATGACAAGTCAAACACTGCAAAGGCTTTTGAAGCTGAGAGCTGATGACGGCATTATTGTGACAGGCTGCACTCTCTTACATTTTCAAAGTTTTTTTTCACACAGGTTAGCCATGCAAGCAGAATACTTTATATGTATTTTGTTTATTTGGTTATAATGTGCAGCCAACTTATTTATTTAGTGATGAGACAAATAAATCTATCCTGTACATAATGTAAATGTCCTGCTTGTTATAGTAGAACTATGCTGCACATATCTGCACCTAAATTTTTCTCTTATTCAACCTACAAAATCCCACAAATTCCTGTTGATCCCGCCTGTGAAGTCCACCTAATGCAGATTCCTCTGATCATGTGCCAAGAATGCTACACTGCTCCCGAATTCAGAGCGGAGTTGCCACTCTCATGCAGGTGGTGTCTGCTTACAGTATAGTAGGATGAAAACATGTTGTCCTGCCAACTGCTTTCTGGATTGACAGTACTGCCTCTGTAGCTGAATATCTCCCAGTGTGAGATGCAGTGTCTGAGATGGGGACCATGTGAGACACAAATGGAGGAGAATTAGGCTTAGTCAGGGAAGTTAAAGCAAGTTTTGAATTTGCTTTATGAGGCTTGTGCATCACATAGTAACTGAATTTGGCACTTTTTTAGGCTGTCACACAAGAGACTTTAGTTGTACTTTATAAAAGCATGTCTAAGAAAAAACAGTATTTCACTTTTAGGTGGACAGAAGGTTCAATCAGTGCCCAGTTTTTTCTAAAGGAAACCTGTCATATGAAAAATATGTGGAATGGCAGGGCAATTCTGAAAATGCTAGCTTGGTTGGTTGTCACTGGCTGCAATACTTCTTTCAGAAGACTCATGCAGTAAGTGAAGTCACAGTGTAGCAAGAACTTTTGATCTGCTAACTTATTCTTGTTTAGGGGCTCAGAAAGCACCAAGGTGATGGGTCAGTATGACAGCCAGGTAACTAGTTTTTCAGAAGGAGATCAGCAATGGCTGGCCTCATATATTAGTACTAGTACTGGTACTACAGTGTTGGAGCATCTTCTCACAAAATTAAGGATACTCATCATTCCCCTGGCTCTCACCAGAATAATAGTAATGTCACCATCTTATGCCTCAAATGAATGGTCGATTAGGAAAGTAAAGAAGTAATAGGTCAGCAAACTATACTGAAAAACATGTTAGATAGAAAAAAACTATGCTAGGAATCAAATAACACTTTAACAGCAGCTGTGCTTAATAGGTGAGTACACCCAAAATAGGAAATAAGAAAATAGCACTGCACTTCAAACTCAAAAATGATATTCCTAAAATGTGAAAAAATATAGTATAAAATGTGAAATTGTCACAAAGTGATACACAATTTTGTGTCATACACAACACCTGTGTTGCACAATGCCTGTGCTGATGATAGTAAGAAAAACTCTAGGTCTAATGGTCTAGACACTATAAACCATAATAAACATGGGAGAAAAAAACAAAAAACGTGCTAGTACATCTCATAAAATGTGTACATATAGAAAATCCTGTGTTAAATCTCACAAGTGATGTATAACTCCCACCAACGTCCGTGAATACAAAAACAATTAGTGAATCAGTGCTCTCCAGTCTCCACCGTGCTCAAAGATAAGATCTGGCCGCACTCACCGACTCCTATGCTCACCATATTTCAGATGAACAATTAGTGCTTTGTTGATATATATAGAACCAATTCCTCTCCTTTGTTTTTAATCCGACAATAAATTGGGGTAGATTCCTCCCAACTCTGGCTTGTCTTTCCAAAATCGTGTAAAACTATTCCTCTATCTTCCACCTTCTCTTGTGCTCAGAGAGAGTAAAAAAGGCTTCCCATAGTGTAGTATGTTAGAATAAATTTATTTAAAATGATTAAAATGCACTTACAATTAAAATAAGGTTATTGCACATGGATTGTGTCCAACAGAGCTCCTGTCTCTGTGATTATAATGCTCACGTAGATCTGACCACCTGATGCATTTCGTCACTATTGACTAGACATGTGCGATTCGTTTCATTCCGATTCGAAATTGGGACGAATTTTCGGAAATTCGGACATTCTGATGTATCCGAATTCCGAATTACAGATATAACGAATGCAAACGAATCTGAATTTCCATTTCCGAAATTCGGTAGCGGTAGTTCGGTCGAACGTTCATTTCGTTTTCATTTCTTATTCGTTTCGTTCGTTGGAGCAAAGTGACAGAGAAGGAGAATTTTTTTTTTCAAATGTCACTTTGCTGCAAACGAACGAAACGAATAAGAAACGAAAAAGAAACGAACGTTAGACCGAACTACCGCTACCGAATTTCGTACGAATCCGAATTCCGAATCCGAATTGACTTTCACACCCGAATCCCGAAAAACGAAATAACACAAATCCGAATTTAAAACGAAACGAAACTAAACAAATTTTTTGGCAGTGCACATGTCTACTATTGACTTCCTCTGAGGCGACGATCTGCATACGAGGATTTTCTATATTTACACATTTTATGAGATGTACTAGCACGGTTTTTTTCCCTCTCCCATGTTTATTATGGTTTATAGTGTCTAGACCATTAGACCTAGAGTTTTTCTTACTATCATCAGCACAGGCATTGTGCAACACGGGTGCTGTGTATGACACAAAATTGTGTATCACTTCGTGACAATTTCACATTTTATACAATTTTTTTCACATTTTAGGAATATAATTTTTGAGTTTGAAGCACAGTGCTATTTTCTTTATTCCTATATTGAAAAACACTAGAGGTTATCCAAAAAATATCTGATGGTGTTCTGCAAGCTATGCTGTAATTGCTTTATTTACTGTAATCAGTTAGCATAGTCATGCTTATTCTCTGTATACAAGTTTGTTTCCCTTTCTTGTTATATTATTTCTGATAATCACAAACAATGAAAATGCTGATTCATTTTAATACTATTTCTTTTTAGAAAAGATGTTGATGTACAGGAACTATTTATAACATTCCAACAATCCACAGAAGGTCTACTTTGGGCTCAGTGAGCTTACAACAGTCAAATGGTGCAAGGAAACTAATCCACATGTATTTCACCTATGTTTTATCCATTTAGAGCTATAATAGAAATGTCATACTTACTCCAATTACTCCACAGGGCAGCATTGAAAGCAGCTTGTCAGAATGTATTACTATTACAAGGACAAATGCATCAGATGCAAGATACAGATTGAATAATTTGTCTACACGCTGTGGTACATATTGGGGTTTGCCTACATACCTCTTCTAATAGCTTTAAAGTGACACTAAACTCAGGAGTTAAATCTTAAAAATACATTCAAGTACCTTAACTATTAACGTAAATGTATCTTATTTGTGTATCACTCAGCTGTAGAACCTCAAATCATCTCTGAATTTCTGCTGACCTTCTGGAGGGTAGCTAGTTTTGTTCCCCATGGTCCCTGTGTGTTTTGTAAAGTAGCCATCGCTCCAAGCTCGCTCCCGTAGTGGACTACAGTCTCATCTTTCGTTTACTAATTTTTATTGAGATTTTAGCCCATCTTGGGAGTGAGCTTGGAGTGGTGGCTACTTAACAACACACACAAGGACCATGGGGAACAAAAGTAACCACCCTCCAGAAGGAAGAACAGTGTGAGCACAAAGTCAGAGATGATTTGAGGAGCTGAGTGATACTCAAATAAGCTACATTTTTATTTATAGTTAAGGTAATTGAATGCATTATTAAGAATTAACTCCTGAGTTTAGTGTCACTTTAATTGTTCTAAGTCAAAACCAGAGGCAATGTGATTGGCACTCCTGTTTTGTAGACTCACAGCTGTATTTCTGCTGTGTGAGATCATTTAAGGCTGTGCTCCCTCTGACGGCTAGCATCACAGGATTTGGAGTACAGTACAGATCCTCTTTAATGTTTGCATATTTTTATTAACCTAGTGTTCAGTAGAGTAACACTAGTAAGGCGACCGCCAATAACCTTCAGTGTGTGCAAAGAGAAGAGTAAACCGAGGTATTCCCTGCACACCAAACAGCAATGTTGCTCAAATTGATGTCCACGGATGGCGCTGTGTGAATGCAAGGTTTGAGCAATGAGGATCACCAGCACACAAAGGATGAGATAAATCACTATGTTTGCCCTGATGAAGGGACCCTGCGTGGTTCCCTTAACACTTGTGACATGCTTCTTTGAATAAAAGAACACTTGGATTTATCTCAACCTTTGTGCGCTGGTGATCCTCATCGCTCAAATCTTACAAAGAGATGAGGACGCAAAACCCACCATTCTCACTGGTTGTTCTGACTGGAAACTTTATAAGGTAGGCTTAGGGCATATCACAGCTCCTGCATATATCAAATATGAAATTAATTTTAACTTTGTAGTTTGAAATAGCTGAATAGTTGTTACCTATGTATTCTTATTTTTTTATATGTGATTTGATAACTAGTTTTTGTAAGTTTATTGAATTGAATTTACCTTGCACACTTGACCTTCAAGCGTTATAACTGTTCTTCATATTGGAACTTTTTTAGATGCTTAGCTAATATAAGGACATCTTAAGGATTGCCTGATTGAAGTGAATGCCTTTTACTAAGCTAAAATAACAATAACTCTTGGACTTCTCGAAGATGGAATTTGGGTTTTGTCATTTTGTTCTGTATCAATATGGTGGGTGGGTGCCTCAGCTCTATGCTCCACACATGTGCTAATATTGTCACCATATTTCTGATACAATGAAAGCAATATGGAGATGAGATCTAGTGCCTGCAAGGTAAGGGCATCACAGACCAGTCACTACCATGCTTGCATGGGATCTCACTGCCATATTGCGGTGTCAGAAATATGGAAGCGAGATCTCACACCACACATACAAAATAGTGGCATTATAAACTGGTCACCACCGTGCATATGCAGGATCTCGCCGCCATATTTCTTACACCACAATATAACGGTGAGATCCCGCATATGCACAGTAGTGACCTCCTTTCACCAGTCTGCCAGTACTACATCCCCACCCGCTCTCACTACTCTGCAAGCTCTACATCCCCTATACTTGCTCAGGCTACTCTGCCAGCAATTAATCCTCCCACTACCGCTGTGCCTTCACAGACCCCCATCCCAATCCCAATCACCCATTCTCACTCTCTACTGTCTGCTATCCCCCCCTTCTCAACACCGACTAGCATACTTGCATGCCCCACCACATGCAACCATACCTGCCTGTCTGACCACTGTGCATCACTCCCATCCCCCACTACTGTCACTACCACACCTGCCAACACCCCAGCTGCCACTATCCAAACACTTCCTTCCCTCACCCCCATCGGCAACCTTGCTCATTCTGGAAAGGCACACTTATGCTGGTACAGCAATAAAAAGCTGACCCCCCTAACCCCACCTCTCACACACACACACACACACACCTCCCCACTCATGCAAAACCAAACATGTTTTGAGTGGAAATGGGATTTATAAAAGATAAACACTTCATTAAAGAGTGATTTTTTTTCTATTATTTTCTCTTTAAACACATGTGCTTCATACTAACAAGCTTGCCAACTATTTTAAGATGAGATAGGCTCAGGCTGTTGGGAATGCTCTGTCCTGTATGGCTTTCCCATTTACAATGATTCTGCACATTCCTGGGGTCTGTCTTCTGCCTATTTGGAGGGCCTGCACTATACAGTACTGAATTCTGTCAATAATAATACACTAGTCTCATTTCTTGGAGAATACCTTTACAACCTCAGATACGCTGAAAGAAAACAGCAGAGACCTCACTTAGCCCTCTGACAATTCTGGAAGGAAAGTAATCTCCCTGTTTAACAACTACAATGCTTAAATGATTAATAACTTGAATTAAAATTGCATCACACAAGCTTCTGATTTATTTTCCTTAACAATTAATACTGAATGCAGGAAAACAGCTGTTATACAGACTGGGCTTGTGCACAAAAACATTTTGAAAAGAGCTTAATTAAGTAATGGAATGGATATGGACAAAGTAATGTATGATTTCAGAAAGAACAATGGTCCTAAAGGTGAGTAAAGCAGCATCCTGGCTGGTGATGATTAATGCAGAAGTTGGAAGGGTAATTAACACGGCCCTCTGTATGAGCTCACATATTCCTGTTTTTTCTAAAGCCCCATTCCAGTATAGCACTAGGTGGTGGCCCCTTTAGGCTGCAGAAGCCACACAGCCCAAGCATTCCCACCACAGAAGCCTGCATCTCCTCCTTGCTGCTGATAGGAAAGTACAGCAGGGAGAGCTGAAAGGAGGACACTGATTGGCGGCAGCACAGGGAGCACAGAGGGACAGATGGTAAGCGGACCTTTTAAAGAGGCTGAGTCCTATTCAGTCCCCTTGCACCAAGATTAGAGCTGAACAGCCAGGAGAGAGAAAGGCAATTGAGCAGAGGACGGGAATTAAAGCCTAGGGCATTGTGGGCTAAGGATTGCTACCATAGAGGTCTATTGGGAATGTCACTCACTGGCATCTCTAGTAGAAGAAAGATACCACCATGTGAACTGCCTTTAAACATGTGTGAAATGTCAGTTTTGTGTGTGGTCAACTTGCTCTACTGCAGAGTGTTGTGGATAGTGGCACATGTGTACAGAAATGTGTGCATCAATATAGGATTAAGACATCCAAGTCCATCGGGAACTGAGGGAAGTATCTCAAATTATGGTATAGACAGCATTTAAACTTTTTATTTAGTAGAGTGGGAAAGGATTAGAACTGGCTGTAAACACTGTAGATTAGTGCAGTTTCGCTGAAGGAGGTTGATGGTTCTAAGAAAGGTACAGCTATCCTTTAGTCTGCCATGTAAGTTGAGTCATGTAATTCTGGATCCATAAACACAACAATGAACTGTAAAAAGTAAAAGTACACAGTAGAGTAAAAGAGTGTATAAGCCCCAAAATAAAGAAGGAACATGTGCCTTAGAGTGCCAACAAAATTTTTATTTTTTTATTTACATCATGTGAAAGTCAGCATAGTGTTTTTTTTGCATTCACAACAACAGCTGCTTCAGTAATCCTGCCAAAGGAAAGACATGTAATGCTCTCTGTGTCTTTCTCCAATATCAGTAATTATAATCTCATGGATAAACCATCAAAACACGATTAACACTTTATTTGCAAATATTGTATTTCTGTTTTTCAATTACCTGTAATGTAACTATGATGGTACTGTATATAAATATAGGGATGCACATTTTCTATTGTTTTTAAGATACATTTGGCTTTGGTCCTAGTAACAACTGTTGTGGTAAATGGAAAGTTTAATATTAGCTACCATATTTTATCTTGGTGCAAAAAAGCATTTGTATTTGTTTAGTTGTAGGATAGGCACAGCTAGATTTAATGTTAGTAATATTTGGCCTGTGCCTATGGGCTGCCCAGATAAAGAAGTCTCTTCTTCTGTATAATCAAGCTCTCAATATGTACAGCATTCCCATATCAGCAAATGTACACATTATCATGGTATTCTAACATAGGTTAGGACCCATAAGGCAAAAAAAAAATTATTTAAAAAAAATATTATTCTAAAAGAGAAGTTTAGATTTGGGTGGCAAAGGGAACCTTCAACCTCCTAAATATTCCTTCATTAGAAATCCACTTTTAATAAGATGTCAGACCAATATGTTCTATATGTCAGTAGTCATATGACACGTTCATGAACCTCAGTTTGAAAAAGTGTGGCATGGAGCTAAACTGCTGTACCGGTAGCAGAATGGGAGGGAGACAATAGCATAGTCAGAGATCAAGTTGAGGTTGATAGCCAAAGTTATTAGCTATGAAGTTGTAGTGATGGAGAAGGGCCAGTGAATCAGCCAAGTCAGAGTCGGAACAGAAGTAGCTGTAGATGAGAATGCAGTGTAGCTGTAGCAACAAAAAGCAAGATATTGGACTTCCGCTTCCGGCGCCTAATGAGTTAGACGAGCGGCCCTGAGCTCCGTCCCGTTATCTCGATCCGCCTTCGTCCCGGAGCACCATCCGACCACAGCTGACAGCCAGTTCAGCCCTGATACTCACCCGACCATGGATCGCTATCTCGATCACCAGCCGAAGGCCCGCAGGTCACTAACGAACCCTCTCTCAGATGACAGTGCCACATCCAACATGGCGCCTGAGACGATGCAGCAAGAAGACACACGAGGCTGCAGAGGGTGAGTCATTACAGCTACCACCAACGCTCATAGCCCTGGATTACAGGCAAATAGCAGCTGAAGTCACTAAATGCCTGAAAGCTGATATGGTGGCCATAATTGCTGACACTTTACAGCTCCACATGGGTAAATTGAATGCCACCCTAGAGGCCCAGGCGCAACGCATGCAAGTCGTGGAACAGCGGGTAGGCGAATTGGAAGACCATGCAGTCGATTCTCAGCGCAATAATACAACTATCACTACCCAACTACATGCATTACAAGATAAGGTGGAGGATTTAGAGAATAGAAAATTCTGAGAATCATTGGCATCCCAGAAGCGGTGAAACCTATTGATTTGCGTCACTATTGCTCTACAATAATACCCAAGGCTTTGGGCTTCACTGACCTTTGCAGGGTGGAAAGGGCGCACAGACTAGGACCACCCAGAGATGATAACAAGCCGAGACCAGTCATAGTACGTTATCTAGACTATTATGACAAGCAATCTATCTTCCAAGTGTATCGCACGCAACGCAACCTGGTAGTGGATGGCCTGCGACTACTCCTATTTGCGGATTACTCTGCTGCGACGACCAAAGTAAGGAAAACTTTTCATGACGTATGCCAGGCATTGGTTCACAAACGTATTAAGTTTGTGTTGCAATACCCTGCAATACTACGCTTCAATACCACTGACGGCAAGGCTTGGAGCTTCACCTCAGCCACCCAAGCTCAGAGATTCCTGGGATGCGCCAACATCCTCTTCCCCGATGAAAAGTCCTCCAAGAAAGAAAAAAGCATGATCAACTCCTAGCTGCACTGCGGCTATCTCTTTCTTTACTGGCTGGTGCTAAACTGCGCCTGGTGCTCTGGATACAAACACTTACCTGCACACCTTGCACTGTTCCCTACTTTTTACTTGAAAGGCTCTACACTTATTGCTGCACAGTGCGGGAAAAGTGCGCCCGATGTACCACCGGGGAACGGGACGGGGACGCCTCCTCCCTACACTTGCTCGAACCTGTTGCTGACTGGCTTTGTGGGTAGCACAGTTATCCCCACCTGCAGTCGGCCTATGACCGTTCACATTAGGAAAAAAGGAAGTACGTACTCCTGGACGTTATTTTTTTTTGTTGCTCTTCAAGTTACCTTTGACTGTTTACCACTTTTGTTTGCTCAAGTTCGCATTCACCTGAGTTTCATCGAACTACCATGCACTCTTCACCTCGAGGGTCAACACCTGCCCGATGACTCCAAATGGGAGGTTCTCCGGTCCTTATTGAAGACCCCTCTCTCACCTGGGACTACACTAAATGGTCACTTCGGGGGCACTGGGAAACCCGGAAGTGTACCTCTCCAATATGCCTACATGCTTCCTTATGCATTCCATGATGCTCAGCTACACATATGGGATCCACCCTGAACATAGTCACATGGAACGTTAAGGGACTAAAATCACCCAGCAAACGACGCCGGATCCTTCATCACCTTAAACAACTGAAAGTAGATATAGCGCTCCTACAAGAAACTCATCTCAAAGACACTGACATATTCCGTATGCATCAATCCTGGGTGGGCACCGCCATAGGAGCCTCGGCTTCAGGCAGATCGGCGGGGGTCATCGCGCTCATCAGCAAGTCCTTACCACACACCGTCATCGATCATCAGTGCGACAATGAAGCAGTCCTTCCTGACACTTCAACTGGGACAGAAAACTTTGGAACTTTGGAATATCTATGGCCCTAACAATGGCAACAAGTCGTTCCTCGATGTTTTGGCCACAAGGCTCTCCTCCCGACACTCTGACAGTCCCCTCCTGATCGGGGGTGACTTCAACGCAGTACCAACTCCCCAAGAGGCCCGCTCCCGAGAGATGCCCTACTCCTCAACGTCAGCCAACCCTCAATATATCCACTTATCCACATGGATTGAATCCACGGCTTACAGGACATTTGGAGGTATTTACACCCCTTGGACAGAGAGTTCACCCATTTTTCACATGCTCACAACACTCTGTCACGTATTGACTTATTTTTTGTTGCCCAAACTCTGCTGCCTCACCTGGTCTCAGCCGAGGTGGAAGATCTTGTCATCTCAGATCATGCTCCTGTTTTATTAACGGTTAAAAATATTGGGGCGCCTACTCATCCCACCATCTGGCGATTTCCTTCCTATCTAGCACACGATGATACCTTTCAGGGTAAGCTTAAACAGTGGTGGGATGAGTACGCGTCGGATAATTCTGAGCACCTAGATAACCCTTCCTTGTTCTAGGAAACTGCTAAAGCAGTTTTAAGGGGAAGAATTCTTGCATATGCTACCTCTAGAAATAAATTGATCAGGAGTAGATATGTGGAGGCAAGCACGGCAGCCAGACGCAGCTATCTTGAGTATACACAGGGCCCCACACCCATCACTAGAGCAACTTGGTTATCAGCTAAACAAGACTGTGACCACTGGTTGCGCCAACTTGAGACGCTCATAAGAGCGCCCAAAGACCTAGACCTTTTCAAATTTGTGAACAAATCAGGGAAACTTATGGCGAATCTAGCAAGAGGAAAAACAGCACCCTCATATATCACTCGCCTGTCAGATGAGGAGGGCAGGTTGCATACCGAACCTTCTTCCATCTGCAAAATTTTTAGAAACTTTTACCAAAACCTGTATAAACATGAGCAGGGGGATGAGGGTACGGGCTCCTCCTTCCTAGACTCCGTCTCCTTACCCTCCTTAAACGAGGAAGATCTTGCCTCCCTCAACCGCGACACATCGCCTCTAGAAATAGAAGAGGTCATCAAACATTCCCCATGTGCTAAGGCCCCGGGGCCTGATGGATTCTCTGCTGAATTCTATTGTATGCTCTCCCCTGACATTACCCCAGTATTGGGGTCCCTCTACCAAGATATTCTCAATAACCAATCTTACCCTTCCACTTTTAACGAGGCCTACATACGACTATTACCCAAAAAGGGTAAGGACCCGCTTCACCCTGGCTCCTACTGCCCAATATCATTATTGAATTTAGATGCTAAGATGTTATCTAAAATCTTAGCGAACAGGCTGGCTGCCGTGCTCCCGGAACTCATCTCTCCCGATCAGGTGGGTTTTGTATGAGGCAGGGCTGCGGTTACTAATGTACACAAGATACTTCTAGCTCTCGAGAGTCACAGATTAAGCAAGTCTTCTTCGCTCTCCATGGCACTATTGGCCTTGGATGCGGAGAAGGCTTTGGATAATGTTAATTGGAATTGGTTATACAAGGTAATGAGACGCATGGGTATCAATGGCACTTTTTTGAACTTTGTCAACACAATGTACTCCTCACCTATGGCCAGCATACTCACCTCTACAGCCATATCCCCGCCCTTCCCCCTTCACAAGGGAACGAGACAGGGATGCCCGCTCTCTCCCCTTCTCTTCAACCTGGCTTTAGAACCACTCTCAAGGTCTCTAGCCTCATCCACAATATTCTCAGGTCTCCGTGTAGGCACGGAAGATCTGAAAATTGCCCTGTTCGCGGATGACATTATTCTCCTTCTATCTGATCCCTCCACCCAAGTTCCCAAAATAATTGAACATATATCCCAGTTTGGCTCTTTTTCTGGACTAAAAATTAACTTCCATAAGAGTGAACTTTTGATGCTACCTCGCAGTGCCCCCCTAGACACCACCAAGTGGCAAAAAAGACTGCACTATCACTCTCCAGAAAAGATCCATTACCTATTTAGGTATTCATATCTCAGGGAATGCAACAGACCTTTATCACCTCAATTACGCTCCATTGTTTCAAAAGATCATTCAAGAACTCCATAGATGGCGAGACCTCCCACTTTCTACCCTTGGTAGATGTCACCTGCTTCACATGATAAGTTTTGCACGACTCCTGTATCCAATACAGACTATGCCCCTCCTTATAAAACATAAAGACATTAGCGCATTGCACACAGCCTTCTCTAACTTCATATGGAGGGGAAAATGCCCAAGGATAGCGCTCCTTAAACTCCAATATCCCACGCAATATTTGGGAGCCAATATCCCGAACATCAGAATGTACAATCTAGCAAGCCTGTTTAGACACGTTAGAGACTGGCTACATGATACTTCATACTTCACAAATACATCACTAGAATTACTTTCGGTAGCACCTTGGTCCCTATCTAGTATTATCCATACCCCTTGGAGAGCGCTTCCCCCAGCCATCAAGGGGAACATCTTATTACGTGACACCGTCCTCACTTGGAGGGAAGTTAGAAAAATGTTAAAGATCCCAGGTGTGGTCTCCCCTCTACTACCCATTACATCCTCCCCAGCATTCCCCCCAGGCTGTGAATCCAAAGTCTTTCCTAAATGGAAGGAAAAAGGCATTACCAAGATTGAAGACTTACTGACTTCCAGTGGCCTGTGTAAAACCTTTCAGGAACTGCAAAAAACGCACCAAATTCCCGGTACTCACTTCCTCCAATATGCGCAAATCCAACACTTTATAAACAAAAATATACCACTGCCTTGGTCATGGCCCTCTACATGCCCCCTCCAGTCACTGTTATCATCACCAGAAGCGAAAATGCCCTTATCAACTATTGTCCGCACTATACGGTCCACTGTCTATGCAAGCTCTCCCGGTGCTTATCCCAAGCATATAGTTAGATGGGCAAACTTTCTACAGATTCCACCGGAGGAAGCGGACGACGTGCTAATTTCCTGCTGGCTATTGGTCAGGAAAGCCATCGTTTGTGAAACATGGAGAGAGCTCCAGTTTAAAATCATACACAGAGCGTATTATGCCTTCAACTTTAAATATAGGTCCACTCCCCCGGATTGGCTGAACTTATGTCCTAAATGCCAGGCCCCATCCCCGCCCTTGGAACATCTACTCTGGCTATGCCCCCATATACAACAATTTTGGGAACAAGTACTACTTTTCATGAATACACATTCAGGGGCACACCGACCCCGAGATCCAGCAATGTGCCTATTTCATGCCCCGGAAGCCTCGCGAGTACCGACAGCCAAATTTATGCATCCTAGTAGCTAAAAAAGCCATATTAACAAACTGGCTGTCGACAAACTACCCCCCCATTGAAACTCCATACTGACCTACTTAACAAACTGATGCTACTAGATAAACTGGATGCCCATTATAATAGCCCATCCACAGAAAAATTCTTTACCACCTGGACCTCATTTATAGTGTCAACCCTATCACCATCACAGCTGAAAGAGGTGATGACACTGTTCAAGGATACGGTATGGTATCACACCACTAAATTAGATGGGTCCCTAGGTGCACTAGATCTGCTTTAATGTCCTCTTAATGTTCCCTTGTCTTGCTTTGAGGCCTCCTGTTGATCCTTCCTAGCAAAAATCTGATTCAATTTAGTCCCCTCTAGATTCTTGTAGTCCCTTCCTAACCAATTTGAACTCAAAACATCCTGACATGTCATTAGGTGAATCGCGAGTCAAACCCAGGTTACCCCAAACGAATGTCGTGTAAACAACTGCTTTTGTTTATTGTGGTAATGTTGTACTGTGATACCCTTGGAATACCACACAATTTTTTTGTAATGTACTGTTAAAGATGTATTTAGTAAGTTTACATCTGTACCCCGACGGGGACAGGCTGGTTTGCCTTCTTGTCATGTATTGATAAAACTTTAATAAAGACTATCTGCTAAAAAAGAAAAGCAAGATATTGGCATTACCACAACAATCTGGCAAACAGAAAGTTCAGAGACATAGTTTAAATAGGAAGTCTAAAGCCTTGGTTCTCAACTGGTGGGTCGTGACCCAAAGTGGGTTGCGACCCTGTGGTCAGTGGGTCGCCGCATGCCTTCCACTTTTCTAAGTCAGAGGCTCCTCTGCCTCCCCCTAGCACAGCACTGTCAGCTCTCTCACCAAGCAGGCATTCAAAATGTGCTGCCCGGCACCGAGTGTCAGCTTGAGGTGGGATGAGATGGGGCTATGGCCGCGAGGGAACTCCATTCATTTGTGCATTGCTTACAGCTCCCTCACATATCCTATAGAGGTGCCTGGACCGGTGTGTCATCACATTCTGGCTCCCGGAACCCTCTACAGGACATGCAAGGAAACTGTACAAGCAATGCACATATGGCTGGAGCTTCATCACAGCAGCCCACACTGGATCCCACTGGACTGGATCCACTCCAGTTCTTGTAAGGTACAGTAGGGAGACTGGGTGGAGTGTGTGTGAGAATGTCAATGAGTTTGTGAAATTCTGTCTGTGGTTGTGTATGTATGTCAGTGTTTTTGAGGGCCTGTTCACACTGGTACAGTGCGTTAATCACATAATACTGTGCGATTAACGCACTGTACCACGCAATCGCACTTACTGTGCATTCTGTTGTGGGAGGTGTGTTGCGCTGTCACCCACAGCTCGTATGTCCGCACCGGAATGAGCGGTACCCTAATTCTATGCATTCCATTGCAGTGTGACTCGGGATGCGACTTAATGACCAAGGACAAATGTGGGTCCTGAGGTTACACAGGTTGAGAACCACTGGTCTAGAGGATGACCAAGGAGTTTAGAGTTCAAGCAGGGAGCTATCCACATCTTCAGGTGGCTCAGTAGGAAAAAGCACTAACAGACTTGCCCAAAATACTTGAAAATATGAGTCCCACCAGTTAAAAACATATTTCATGTTAAAATGATGGGAAAGTTAAAGCCAGAGTATACAATGAAAATGTTTCCTGGAGTGCTATAGTGGGTGGCTGAAATTTTGTCTTGTTGCCAGCAACTTCTCAAAAATATCCAGTAATTAGGCAGATGGAAACACAACTGGCTTATGATACACAAAGGGTGCCCACACACCCCCGCGATCGTACGATTATCGTAAGGTGTGGAAGCCGTGCGACCTCTACTACTGTAAGGTCGCACGACTTTTAACTTACGAACATGTTCTAAAACCCGCCGATAAAACTTGTGCAAGCGCACACTGCCCGTTCAGCATTGCGGTCATCGGAAGCCCACCCCTCAGGGCTTTTTTAAGTACCTTACAACCATCGCAAGACAAAAGTCTTGCGATGGTTGTAAGGTGTGTGCCCAGCATTACTCATTGGGGGAATTTGGACAGTGGCATAGTAGTGTCAATAACCAACTCATGACTGCATTTTCTCATTACTGTTACAAGATTAATGCATATGTGTAATTTGGAATGTACATCCTGTTGCATATTTAGGTTACTCAGCATTAATCTTTGGACAGTTTTGTATCAACCATTGCTTTTGGATGGACATAGAGATCATAAGAGCAATTCAATTAATCTATCACAACAACCAGAGGCCTCATGGAAACAAAGTAGCATTTTACCTACCCAAACTAGGTGTATCGAAATTCAGTATGTCACATTCAGTCTATGGGACACCATGAACAATTTTTGTATCTTAGAAATCTTACACATACTTTAAGGTAGCAGAAGAAATAGTTTTGGTAAACCACTGTGGCCAAAGGGGGAACATATACCATTACTACACACTGCCAAACAATGTTACTTTTCCAGATTCTTTGTAAACTACATTTAAGAATGTATTTCTCCTAATATTCCATGATGTTGGAAACTTGTTATTATAACAGCCAAGAAAAACTTTAAGGTATCATTAGACTTTTGCCATATGGGACAGTGACAAGCCTTGGCCAAGATACTGTCATGTGGGATGTGAGAGTATACAGTATATATATATACTGAGCAAAAAAGGTCAGTGATGTTTAGCTTTATGCATATTTTGTTGTACAATTAATATAACACAGAATAATCTGTTTTATTTGTCTTCATATGGATAATGTCCAGGATATTATTTGAGCTGAGGTTAGTTTAGGACATACATCAATATATTACCATGCAGTGGTGAATGTCTGTTTATTCAATTTTTTTCCCAAGATTAAACATTTATTAGAAAATATAACATTGAAATCTAAATTACTGCTAAATTACTAAAGAAGTGCTAAGTCTTAAAGGACTTGTAAAATCCCAGCATGTATTACCCTGTTATAACATCATGATTGTAAAAAAGAATACATACTACAGATGTTTTTGATAATGCAATCAAAGCTTACTTGAAAAAATCCCTTTTATGTAGTGAGTGCTGCCTTCCATCTGCCCATCACTTTTAACTTCCTAGATTCCCAGTGTTCTTTGCATCTCTGTCCTTGCTACTTGGTGTAATGCAATCTTGATTTATCAAGACTACATCCCATTATGCATTTCTTCCAGCAAGCAATGATAATGTTACTTGAGAATGTTGCATGGCATTTTAATACCTTCAATACCTCCAAACCTTTGCGAATGGGAAAGAGGAACATTTTTTAGAACTGCATATTTAAGCAAAAGCCACACCTCTACATAATTTGGTCCATGGGGAATTAAAAATGGCTTGGCCAGGATTGGGTTGTTTTGTCCTGTCATAGGGGGTAATAAGAACCTAGTCTAAACTTTGAAATAACTCATTATTGTACAATGTATACTTGTTGGAAGATCTCCATGTAAGTGGTCCCATCCTTCCTTGTTCTGACAGTGCAGATACTGTTGGGCTAGTCAACACTGCAGCAAGTACCTGTGCTTTATAGGATATGGCATATGTATGCCTGCTCATCATTCTTAGGAGCACAAATATCTACCTATATATCAACTCGTAGTTTTTTCAAAATTCTATTTTCCATTACCAGAGCTAAAATAAACAGTTTCTATATGGAAGTTGAACAGTAGAGCTGCAAGAAATGCAAAATCTGCTAGGCAGAATTATTTAACTATGTAGAGAAGGAGCCAGGCTTTCATGAAAGCCAGTCACAATGCTTCATATTGAAAAATTCTGAAACATAAAATTCCACATAGTTGACATGATAGAAATACCAGAAATAAATACATGATGTATGTTGAAATACTAAAAAAATATCAGCACATATGATGGGAGTCCAGGTGTCCTGGCCTCAAGTTAAAAGGCTGAATAATTGTTGGTGTTGGCCAACCATTTTTCTCAGTTTGCTTTCCAAACTAACCACACAGGCTTATTCAGTAATGCGTAGTTTAGAAATAAACACATACTTGATGACATTATCTTTCACAGTTAAGGGATTAATGGTTGGCCCTCTTTTTCCTTTGAACCACACCTAAGGAGGCCAAAGTTCTGTGAATGATAATTTTAACTGTAATGGAAAGATAATTAACCCGTACTCACACTGAGTATGCCAAAGATGAGGCTTTTAGTTATACTTTTCAATGATAATTTCTAGAGGTGCACCGAAATGGAAATTTTAAAACCGAAACGAAACCGAAATTTAAAAAAATGTCAGACCGAAACCGAAAATGTTTTTTTTTCTTCTAATTTTTTTAATATTCTATTTTTATTTATTTTTAATAAACTTTTTAATTTGTTTGTTTACTATAACTACAATTATGAATGAATGGGGGTGATGTTGATCACTCCCATTCATTCATAATTGAGGATATATTAACATACCATATCCTCAATTATGTACAAACACTGCGCGATCACTGACACGCTGTCACAGGAGGCTGATCGAGCGGTGTAGAGAGGAAAGCCCAGCCTCCTGTGACAGGAGACGCCGGCCGCTCACAGCGCTCTCCACCGCAGCGCTCGGCCGGCTGTCACTTTCTCTTCTCCCCGCTGGGACATAGAGCAGCGCCCAGCGGGGAGGAAATAAATCAGGGATGCGCCAATGTATCGGCAGGAAAATGGCACTTTCGGAATTATGCCAAAAGTGCCATTTTCGGCCGATATGTTTCGATGACCGATATATCGGTGCATCCCTAATAATTACTGGGTTGTAGTTAGAGGCTCAATGTCCCTGGCTCAACTTTTGTTCTGTTCTAGCCCATTATCCTGTTGTGACATCGCAACATGTCTTTTTTTATGTTGTAGAAAACAGGAATCACCAGCACTCAATGGATAAAGTTCAGATAATAAATGTCCAATGTCCAGTGGTCACATATAACATACTGGTAGTTTGTTATATGTGACCCCGGTCCGATTAAATGGACATTTATTATCTGAACTTTATCCATTGAGTGCTGATGATTCCTGTTTTCTACTGTTGTAGAGCCATCTGTGATTATCACTGCGAGCACCACAATTGTGATTTGAACCGGGGACACTGTAAGTAGTGCGAAGGGACTCACCGCTTTCTTTTTTTTATGTTGTTTCGGTTATTTTTTTAGAAACTTAGAGGCAAAGAAATAACACACTAGAGAGAAAGCTAATATAACATTAAAATGTATTTAAAACTAAAACTTAATATATTGCAACTTACCAGTCCTTATATATGATCTCTACATTAGTTTTCCTTTTTTTTGTACTTGGTGTTCCTGTGAATAACACATTTCTGTCCCTTCATGTCTATGATTTTTGTAATCTACTGTTACCAATGGTAGTAGCTATGGTTGTCACACAGGTTGAACATTAAACAGGTCTGCCTTTCTTCATCTTTATTACATGGTGGATTGATAGGAATAGATTATTTTTGCTTTCTTTTAAGCCTACAGGAAGTGGCAATGATGCAGCATTCCTGAAGATTAATAGGTATTTTCAGTTTTTATATTAAAAAAAGAAAACCTTTGCAGTCACCACATCTAAGAACTGGTACACTGCAATATAACATTTTGAATTGAGTGGGGAAGGATTATAACCCCTTTTTGCTGTTATCCAATTACTGTCCAGGAGACGGGTCTATTCACGAAGCTGCCGAAGGATCTGGCCGTAGCTTCGGTCTTGCTCGGCCTGCTTCTGACAGCTGGGCAGAGCCAGCCGTGAACTTACAGCTGGCTCCGGCCACTTTCAGAGATCAGCCGATGTACGGCTGAAATCAGCCGTACCAGCCTGAAGTGAATAGCCGAACAGTGTTCGGCTCACTTCACTTCAGATCGGTCATTCACTCGGTCATTTCACCAGATAAAAAGTAAGGACAAATCTGAAACAAGGACATAGACAGTAATAAAAATCTGTAAAGTGTTCTAGGCTTTCCTGCTTTATTTAAACACATTATTTTTATTTCTGTGTTGATCTTGGAGATTTTCCCTCACTTCCTGTTTGGGGAAAGCACTGTTACCCAAAAGTAAGTGAGGGGAATCTCTCTAACCCCAGATTAAAGTAAAAACCCAACAAGGTGTCTAACTCTTCTCAATTTTATCCAAAACCAAAGAAAACTTTGAACGGATTTGAATATCTAAATTTTATGTTGATGCTTATTTTGGCTGAACGTACACTTAAAGGATCTATTTATAAATTTGTTCACCCAAGATTCACACACATTTCACCCATGGTTCACTAACTTTTCCAACTGAATCATTTGAAAAATGTGTGAATCTTGGGTGGAAACTGTGTGATTCTTGGGTGAAAACATTTAGTACGGTAATAGATAAGTACCTTTAATTTAAGTACCTTTAATTTTGAAACTGTGACTTTCGACCAAGTCCAATGGGATTTGAAAATTACAGTCACATGGCTAAACAAAAGCTCCATATTCTCATGTTATAGCTTTGTGAATTAAGCATCAGGTCATCTAACTCTAGGATGAGACTAAAAATCCCAAGCTGCAATGTTGAATATAAGAGATCTTTTTACACTTGGATTAATTTCAAGATAGTTGCAATGTAACCAAGCTATTAGTTTTGATGTTATAATGATAATATGTGAAAATACTAATGGATCTCTTTTCATAAAAAAACATAAAGTAAATAAACTACTCAAACAAGTGAAAATTGTTCTGGTAATTGCACCTAATAAAGTCATATATTTAACTTACAGTGAACGGTACTCCAGATAATAGGCATTAATCTGAAATATTTTTTCCTAAGAAATAAAACCCCAATAGGCAGATTTGGCAGTTGAGATTTTTTGGCAAATCTCATGTCTGCTTAATTTGTACTGTTGATTGGATCCAACATCTGATCACAGTGCAAATTTACGAAATCTGTATATTAATGAGCCATTTTGTTTTTTGGCACACAGTAAAGAAGGCCTTTTATGGGTGGACAGGATACATTTAAATGTTTAACTATGTTTAGACTGAAAAGGGAGAAAAAATATATCAAAATTTGATCCACAAGCCAGGATAAACACGAATGTCAGTAGAGCTTGAATTTATATCTGGGAACTGACTTGAACAATTATTTGGGCACTCGTTGACACGTAAGAGACTTTTAAAAATATTGCCAGCGCCTAAAAGAATAAAATACCGAATACACTAAAATAGTCGGTAACGAATATTTTAATTTGGTAAAATGTAGGGTCTTATTTCTAAAGGCATTAAAAGTTTAATAAGGTTTACAAGATCATGGTTTGCCGGTATTTGTCTCAATTCTCCATCCATTTTGCAGGATATTTGTAAAGCACCAATCTATAGGCTGGTTAATAAGGAAAGGATGAAGTAGATTTTAGAAGGTGAGAACAAAATTCACGATTAGACAGACAAAACTGGTGAATTAGCAAATAAAATGGTAAACTGGAGCAAAACTAGCTAACCTTTACTGAGAATAACGGAGAGGCTTGTATTAGGAGTCGTAAAAGGGACTGTTTATAGAAGAAGAAAAAGTATACCTAAAGCCCCGATCCAGCTTTCTAACCACCCTTTACAGAGGCCCTTAGCATTTGTTTGTTTTTCATTTTTGCATAAATGCTTTTTTTTAGCTGTTTTTGGTCCGGGCACATGATGTGCAGGGTCATCGCCTGGCCTCTGTTGATCCTGAACACGCCTATATAATGATGTAGATTCATTCTCTGCATCATTCCTATGTGAGCCCAGGTCTGCATGATAATGAACCACTAGGGGGTGTGTATTTGATGCCCTAGGTTCACAAGGAGTAGGTTGAATGATGCTGGGCATTATTCAAACTAGAGGAGGACAGGGAAAGGGTCAATTTAGGTAAAAAAGAAGTCAAACACACTTCCAAACGGGAGCAAATTTGCTGATTTTTTTTTTAAAAAAGAGGCTGTATTAGAAGTAATTACTTTCACCACTGTTAGGCCCTGTATTTATGTTTTTGTTAATGTCAGACATGTTCTGTATTCCTATACACATCAATAGGAATACAAAAACCCTCATTAAATAGGTCAAATGCAGGGCAGAAGCCCATCAACTGCAGGTCAAATGCACCAGTCAATAAACCCTAAATTACCTCAGGAGTGTCTAAAATGCAAGCAGAAGGCACCTGAAAGCATGCTGCATTTGTCCATTGACACACAAGCCCAAAGCCCATCAACACAAGCCTTAATTCAGACTGCAGACGTACTACAGTGTGGAATACAAATTGTGGATTGCAGCTGAGCTTGAGAAAGGCCCTTTCATGCTGTTTTCTTATTTGAAAACTTTAGTTATTATCTGACTAATTTGAAAAACATGTTCACAAGATCTAATGAGCAGGGCCTTCATAATTTTGTTTTTGTTCTAGATGGCAATGTATTCACTGTGTATCCTAAAGTCTACTGTAAAGTGCTGTGAGTTAGGAAGGCATTATAATGGAGTGATGTGAGATTAGTATTAGTAAGAATACCTAATTACCACCTATATTTCATTTTCTTAACAAGAATTTTCCTTTATTTTAGGTATGATCTTTGCTAAGGACTTACATTTTTATGTAATAGTCTATAATAAAAGTTAATATTGCTAGTTAAGATTTAGGAAATGGCCAGACTGTAAATAAAACAGTTAATACCCACCTGTCAGGCCGTATGTGCAGAGCTATGTTGGCTGAAGAATCTTCTGGATCCGACATCCTTTAGGAAGTACAATTAAGTAATATAATTGGGCTGATTTATGGTCCTGGCACGACATCCCCAATCATACAATACAGAACATGGCATTTTAAAGGTACCAATGATCAAAAATGTATTACGAAAATTAAATTATGTACAACGTAAAATAAATGCAGACTTTTATTATTGCTCACATTAAAACAATCTAAACAGATGACACTTGTGTACCAAAAAAACTTACCTTATTCTTTGTAGCATGACCCCAGCTGGAGATGGTGGTATATGATAGGTTCTCCTACAGTTCTCAGTAATGACCCACCATGTAACTGGAGCTGACAATACACTGACACTCCAACGGCAATATCTGGGCTTTATTTGGTTGAACATGTTTTGCAATTGTACATACAGTAGTCCAATAACAGTGGTATGAGGCATTGCAATTAATAAGACCGGTGTTTGTTACCACCTGTGGGACTCCTTTATTCAAATGAACTGGGTGAGCGAAGAACAATGTTGCAAGCAATAATAAATAACTCTCAATTCAATTAAATGTTCCCAAACTGGAGTTAAAGGGATGAAGATAACTACTGGGGCCTAACTATAATCTGTAAACCCCAACTAACTATTGGCCAGTGGCTAAATCTGCCACAAAGTCTGGCAGCAGTGGAGCCTTTAAACTTAATGGTGACGCACTCAAACTACAAGTGAAGATATTTGTAATCCACAAGTATATCTTCGCAAAGTGTCTTGAAATAGGCTCCTCTCATATCCATGGGGGTAGTTCCCATGTGCGCTCTAAGCCTGGAGCACAGTAGGAAAGGCCGCACCTGCTGCATTGTTCAGCCAAATGGACCGTAACTAACTTCAGCCAAAACTGGCAGAAAGGCCTCTGCTTCAGCCACACATATCAACCAGAGGATAGGTCTAAAGGATCAATACCCACTAAATCCCCACTAACAGCGGAAAGCCAGAGGTGATAGAGAATGCATGTCCCTGGGAGAGGTGGCTACCATAAAAAAACAATAGTCAGGGAACCATCTAACCCCACAGAACCAGCCCGTGTGACCCCCAACAAACGTATACAGGGACTGAGCAGGACAGCGGAAAGCTAACTGACAAAGTGCAACAAAACTATTCTAAATAAGCAAAATAATAAAACAAAATATATGTAAATCTCAAAATATGTGCAAAACATAATTACTTTTCTACTCTTCTGCCCCTTGCTTGTCCCCTGTAGCCCCTGTCATTAGGGCTCCAGTAGGTACTGTGTGTTTTTGACCTATCCCCTGAGTGGGGTGTGTGGCTGAGGTGGAGGTCTTGCTGTCAGTTTTGGCTTATGTCAGCCATACCCCATTGGGCTAAGAGATGCGGTTGGGGTGCATAGACTTGGCTGGTGTGATCACAATCTCGGATGATGAATCCACATTTCTTGATGTGCTCTAGCTTGGATGACACATCATGAACCATGCCCATACAGTGTGATGCCACTCACAACACCTGCATGGCGGGCATGGTCATGCACATGTCAAGGGATATAAGAGGAGCTCAGTCCCTCTCAAATTGACTTAGTTGGTAATTGATGTCTGTGTTGCTGTTCCTCTAGAATCCCGCTGATAAGATATGTTATGCATACATCATATTAAAGTAACTGGCTGGGGTAGTTGAATAACCAGTTTAAGAACAATATCGGGGATGCCCATTGACATTCTTTCCCTTGAAAAGAGAATCCCATGCTTCTTAAACCTTATGCCATCAAGGAATGCAATTATAAACGTATTTCAGTTTTAATGATATACAGTTACATGATAAATTTAGATTGGGTACTAATATTGGCTGCGAAGATCTTATATCCCTTGCGGCCCATCCCCCCACGTATGGGGCATGGTGGGAATGTCTTCCTGACTAAGTGCAAAAACCAAATTGTAGGTGGGAATATGGATATAAAGTATCAGCATGAGTATTTAAGCCATGCACACATTGTGAATTATGCTAATGTGGTTTTATTTCACCTATTGCCTCCTTTTCTCCTGAAGAAGCAGATTTTATTATTTGACAAATGTGTTGGGAAGAGATCTCCTCCTTCTGCAAGCATTGACTGAAAAACTGAATGATAGTTGAATATTAATGAACAGATACAATTTTTATGAGCTGAGTTTTGAGACGGTTTGAGTTCATTGTTTGGAGAAACATATGTGTTTAAAAGAGAAGAGAATTTTTGGCACACTACTTTGTGATATGTCTTTTTAATGTTTTAATGAAAACAGATTTAAAAGTCTGTAGTTTCTGTATTATTCATTTTATTAATGTATTTTTGAATTGTTGGCACCTTTAAAGACCCATGTCCTGCATGGTATGTTTGTAATCCTTTAGGAAGAGTTCTGTGCCTCTCTGCATGCAGGGGGTCCATCCACAGGACCCTACATCCCTACAGGAGAGAAGAATGATGGAGAGGCTGGTGGATGGACGCAAACTGCACAGTGGGGACCAGGCTCCCAACACTTCCTAAAGAATGTCAGGTGCAGGAGCCAGACAGCTCTTCAAGACATTGAAGATAGGTGCTACAGACAGCCTGACAAATGAGTATTAATCTTTTCTTTACAGGATATCCTTTTTCAATTTTCAATTTGTTTTTGGAACTACAAATTCACTTTAATGTTCTCACAACGTTTGTTACAATTTTAAAACAAGGAACTGACAAGTACACAAACCATGTTTTTATTTATGCTATGAACATGTCTTTAATTTACATTATCATAATATGTATAGGATGTTGTACAGTAGAAATATAGAATTGATCAATAATAGAGTAGAAAAAAATCAATATAAAAGTAGGAATTGCAGACATACGAAGAATGAAGAAATGATCGCAAGCTTACATTCTAGGCAGAACATGTAACAGTATATTTCAATACAGTAGGAACAATCTAATCATTTTTACAGCAATGTATAGAATATGCAATAGGATAATGCATAATAATAGGATAATGAAATAATCAAGTATGCAATTTAGATACATTTTAGATACATCCTTTATGATATTTATGCAAGAAAAGAAAACATGTTAAATGGATGATCAAAAAAAGCAATCATTTCAGTTTAAGTAAGAAAATTTCCAGGAAAAAACAAGAAATATTTAAATTTTAGCCAGCTTAATGAATATCTTGCTAAATGAACAATATGTCTACATCTCAAAAACTCAGAAGATGAAATATACAATATATGAATACAGGATAGCATGAATGGGATTACAGGACAAATTTGTAAGAGTAACAATGAATGTAAATTAATGCAGATGTTGGATGGAGACTTCCTCTTGGTTACCAATATAAATGAACTATGGTGAACTAGGATTGGGTGGGACTTTAGAGTGGGAAGAGATAGTAGGCGGTAGATAGGGGCTATTAATTTTACAAAGTGTATTTGTATTTAGCTGAGTCAATAAGGTCAAACTACTGTATGTTCACCTTAAAGGAGAACTATGGGGTCAGTGTTTTTCACCATAGTTCTCCTTAGGGTAACGGGAGGACACAAACTAGCTTCCTCCCGTTACCCTAAGTTCAGTATACTGAGACGCAGCAGCCGGAGCGGATCCTGACGTAGATGACGGGATCCGCCCAGCTGCGTGAGTGAAAGCTGGCTCTGCCTATCTAGAGGCAGAGTCAGCTGTACCCGCCCCCTCCCCCGTCCGTTCCGCCAGTCAGCGCTGGCAGATCGGAGCGGGGAGAGGGGAATCCAGCCCCTCCCCTGTCACGGCAGAGAGCCGTGACCGGATCGAGAGGTGAGGGAACCCGGTATGTGTTCCCTCACCTCCCGATCTACTGAGCCGACCTGTGACAGTCTCATTGTCACAGGTCGGCTTAGAACTATGAGGTGAGTGGAAATCACTCATCTCATAGTTCTCCTTTAAATACCCACTCATGGATGACTGAAGTGAACACAACTTTATTCACATGAATTGAGCATTTACTTTGTAAAGTAACGAGCTCTATAGCTAGGGTGGTGGTGGGTTGTAAATGCACTTTTATTTTCCTGTATTCCTCAATGGAGCTTACATGGACATCCACAGTTTATTTATTTTTAACTTTTTTACATTTTGCTGTCTTTGTTTTTTATTACAGTGTTTTAAAGGCTTCTAAGCCAAATAAAGTAATTATTACAGTTCATTATTTATTTTTATCATCTATTTTAGGGTGGCAAAATGGTGGTGAGAAACTCACTGCTTGATAAGCATGTGAAACAAAACACTCAGATAATTAAAATTTTTCACTATTCACGAAAAAAATATTGATAAGATGTAATTTAGGACACCTTTATATCATCAAGTTTGCATTTCGGGAATAAAAAGAAATATAAAATTGGCAGATTTAACATTATAAATCTGCTAAGCAAAATAGCTCCACAAAGACTTTCCAAAAAAGCCAAGCCTTTTTGCATACATCTCAAGGCTGCAGGAGAAAATGTTACTGCAACATACATGAGGCACTAGTATGGTTAAGGTGACACTAAACTCAGGAATGATATCTTAAAAAAGAATTCAAGTACCCTAACTATTAACAAAAATGTAGTTTATTTGTGTGTCGCTTGGCTGTAGATCCTCAAATCATCTCTGAATTGGTGCTGACACTGTCCTTCCTTCTGGAGGGTGGCTACTTTTGTTCCCTATGGTCCTTGTGTGTGTTGCTACGTAGCCATCGCTTCAAGTTTGCTCCTGTGATGGACTACAATCTCACGTTTAGTTTACTTTTTTTAATCAATTACTTTTATTGAGCTTTACACATAACTTAAAATCAAAAAGAGAAGGGAAAAAACAAACAAATATACCCAAATAAAATAAATAAATAATAAACAAATATATAAACTACAGAAAATTCAGATTACCATACAGAATATACCATAACATAACACATTAGCACAGGTAATTTGTTGACCAGACTCCAGCATTCATCTTAGTTAAGTTTACTAATTTGTATTGAAGTTATAGGTAGCGAGCTTGGAGCAGTGACTACTTTAGAACACACACAGGGACCATGGGGAAGAAAAATAGCCACCCTCCAAAAGGAAGGACAATGTCAGCACCAATTCCGAGATGATTTGAGGATCTACAACCGAGTGATACACAAATAATGTAAATTTTTCTTAAGTTAGGGTACTCAAATGCATTTTTAAGATTTAATTCACAAGTTTAGTGTCACTTTAAGTACTGGTATTTCTAATGTGTTTATCAAATGTGAATGAGATCCTGCCCACCATGCGATTCTAAGGAGCAGCAGCAATATAGGCCCATGACAAGATCATTATCTCACAAGATCATCACTTGATATGTTCACATTTACTGATGTGGCAACTTTAATGACTGAGTAAACCATGTCAATACTGAACCTTCTAGGAAATGTCCATCAAATAACTACTGGTACTAATGAGAATTTAATTATTTTTATATTTTTTTAACATTTCTCTATTTCTACTCCAGTTTCTGTGCCTTGCCCTTGTTGTGCCTGTGCCTTACTATTTGGCACATACACAACTGCACCAAACGATTGTTTTTAAAGAAAGATAAGCTGAAAAAAAGAGAAGCAATCAGATGGATTGAGAATACAGTATGTCTATATCCATCTTTTATAGCGTTTTTTTATCCCTAGGGTACTACTATATTAAGGCAAGACTGTAGTTTTTTTTTTACAGAGTCTGGGGGCTTCTGGCCAGTCCTATGACATCCTTTAGTCTTCTTCTTCTAGTAAGAGGGATACCGCTGATGTCATTGTAATGTGTAGTATTGTAATCTGAGCCCAGACTTATGTCAGCCAGCAATGACGTTTCTGCGGAGGGCCAGCACTAGTAACAATGTACATATTGCAGTAAGAGCTGTATTTTTTATTTAATGTGCCTCAGCAATTTTCAGATTTTAAACAAAATGTAAAACTGGAGTGCTGCTTTAATTTAGACAATTTAGTATTTAGCATTTAAAAAAAAAATCTAATATGACCAATTTGTGAACCAGTATTCAGAATACATTTAACAGTTACAGTTTATAAAGGTGAAGCTGTGTTTGCTTCAGCCATCAATTTATGACAAGAAAAAAATATTATATACATTCCTTGCACATAACTGGGCATTTCAAATGAATATAGCTTCACCTTATTTATTAATGTAGCCACCCTGCCCTAAGCAGGAGGGACTCTTTGAATTTAGTCATGCTGATCAGTAATCAGCCTATACTTGGATTGATAGCTCTGCTTTCTGCAGGTTTTCCTTAAGTTCAAGGTTATAGTTTGCTTTTGCCTGCTTGGACTGGAGTTCCAGGGGTAAACATCTGTGGCAAGGATAGAGTCCTGAGAAGCTGTGTAGTTGCTTCGAGTCTGCACTAAGCCTGCAGGCTTACCCAGTGAGATAAGTGCTGTACTTCCATTCAGTCCATCCTGATATACAGAGTGCTGGTTTTGGTTTTAAGGTCCTCCTCTGTGTGACTAGAAGCAGTATTTGATTTTCGCTGTATTTTTGGGGTATCTCCCTAGAGTTTTCTGGTTCTGTAATAAACTTGATTAACTGTTCAAAAGTGACTGGCACCCATCTGTTCACATACTCATTACATGTCAAGAATCCAACCCTGAGGTGAACTGTCAACCCATCTGACCTATAGGGCTCCAAAATCCACCTCCGGGGGTAAGAGGGTGGTATATTAAGCTCACTGAACATTTACTTTGTTAAATGATCAGAATCTACACCTTTATTAAATCAAGTATCTAGAAATGCTGCTTAGCAATTGCAGGCTGTAAGAGGCACAGTTTATACACCTGCCAGCTCTTAATATGTGCGCAGTAGTAGTGGGAGATCTTCAGGGCTGAAGGCAGGGAAGTGAGGTCTGTGTCATGCTGTTCATACTCATAATATGCCAATCATAATTATATCTTATGTCTAGAAATAATAGCATATGTTCACCCTTGTGTGTTGATTCAATGATAGTCTTGTGAAGATGTGATTATTAAGTACCAATCAATTTTCCCTGCAGGTTAACAGTCTAAAAACTCAAAGACATTGCAATATGTTATATGCATTCACAAAACAGGTGTCCCCATGCTATGATAGGATTGGATATATTTGACATACTGTTTACATTTCATAACTATATACACGTATACATTTTGTGCAGATTGTCACAAATAGCGTTTAGTAACATGGACTTTACTGTTTATGTGAAAATGTCTAAAAAAGACCTGGCCACCAAATAAAAAATTATAGGTAAAAGCACAGAGAAATTCACACTTCGAGTACTCATTTTAAATGCTTAATTGAAATAATTTTTATTAATTTGTCAATTCTCTAACACAGCTCCCTCCCGCTTGCGTGCCACAGTCCTCTCCTCTTCTGGGAACGTCTAATTTATCTCTGCACTGTCAAGCATATCTGTCCCTCATCTCACTTCCCTACATAACCTCCAAACTACCTTTTGCAAAGGGAAATACTATAGAGTGTCACTCGAGCAACAGCTCTGAGTCTGCTGGGGCTGCTGACATCACATCTAAGATGGTGATGCCCAATAGCAGTCTCAGGGCTTTTGGGCGTCTATACAAGGGACGTTTTTTTACAGATAAATAACATGCCTAAAATACATTGCACATATACAAGTGCACATATAATCCTATGTATAGATTTTTTAAATGAAATGGTCTGTCCACAGGGTCTCCTTAAATCATAATCAACCAAATCAAAATACTAAAGGGATCATGTGAGTGCCATCACCTCGGCTATAAAGGTGCAGGCTCCAGAGCCATCATCCTAACCCTGACTTCACTGCCTAGTGAGATGCTGACCTAGGACAAGGGCACAGGATAAGAATTCAGATTGAACTACATGCATGCCTGTTTAAGGATGATGGCCCTGAAGGTTGCACCGTTAAAATCCAAGCCTGTAATGGTAGATCCACTGTCTCTGCCCTCACAGGTTAACTTTAAAGGTTTGTTCACACATGTACATCTCTGCATACCATGATGTGAACAGGGCACAGAGAAATAACAGAGAAAACCCAAAACGTGAGTCCCATCCTCACATTTTTAGGTCACAGGGATTCCAGTGGCAAGATATTCCCAGCAGAAATCCCAGTTGTGCCTGACTGCTCTGGTAGTAGTAACAGCATTGTGAAAGGAAGTGCAGACTTATAGCGTATCTAAACCCAAAAACAAAACATTTGATATATTGCAGCTTTCCAATCCCTAAATGTGGTGAGGACAACAGAGCCACCCTTGGACACCCTTGGGGAAGGATAGTGTTAGATGCAGTAACACATTTTGATGGAGTTGACTAAGACATTAAATCCAAACTTCAGCTAACACGTTTTAGGAAGTTACAGGAACTGTTTTTTTCCCCTGCTGGGATAAAGGCTTTATATCAATAAATAAAAGCTAACCAGGGTATGAACCCCTGCCAGTGTTAAAAGGTTTGCCTCAACCCACTGTCTGCCACTTTTGTATGATAGCTTGGCCTGTTAAGGAAAGTAGAATAATTTCAGGCTTACTGGCTGGATCACCAGATTTTAAAAAAGGAAAAAAGAAAAACGAATGCAGCCACCACATTTAAGGATTGGTAAGCTGCAATACATAAACAGGTCTATTCACTAAAGGGTGAAGAGTTTGGAGAAGGCAGGAGAAGTGAACAATCTAGGACAACATAGCTGAACTTGAAAGTGAGCTGAAATGGTAAATTATTCCAAATCAGCTCTTTTGGCCTAGATCGTTCACTTTTCCTGCATTCTCCAAACTCTTCACCCTTTAGTGAATAGACCCAAAAATGTTTGCTTTTGAGTTTAGATATGCTTTAGATACCCAGGGACCTCTTAATCTGCCTGTATTAAATTGTATTGTAACTTACTATCTGCCTTCATTTTGAAAAGCAATGAACAAACTTTTGGTGCTTTATAAATTCTGAATAATAATAACAACAATTATCATCACACAGAGAATTCACCATTGGAGTTTCTGAGAGATATGTGCTGGTATAAATCTCTCAGAATCCACTGTTGTCCATCCAACAATAAAAACAATGTTAAAGCCGAATTGAAATCTAACACCTGTCTATCTCATTTACTGACCTCCTTCCCAGTGTTATGATTTTTAGACATGTGCATTCCGATTCGGATGAACCTGCGGTTAATCCAAATCAGAAATAAAAAAATCAGAGGCTCGTTGCCTCCGAATCTGAAACAGCATAAAAATGTGGTTCATTTGACAAAACTATTGAATATCTTTTTAGTTTTCATTGGTTTCGTCCGAAACAATTTTTTTCCGTGCACATGTCTAATGATTTCTAGCTGATATTTTCATTGAAGAACCTTCAAAATTCATATTTTACATTAATGATTTATATTATGCTGCTTCCTGCCCTCTAAGCTCAGGGCTCTATACTGGCATAGCTGAGTAGCCACCACACCATTAATCAAAAGTGTCTTGAGATGGAGAGGAACAGTAGTGTCCAACCAGTTACTGAGTGCTGATTACTGAGTGCACTAGATCTAACTCTGCTGCCTATTAGACTGCACAAGCATAATAGGCACACTGCACATCTATTAAAAATGCAGGATGTTAGTGCATTGCCTATCTGATTGCATATCGATTACTGTGACTTTAGCTGGGCTTTAATATTTCAGTTAATCTTTATCTGTAAATAACTAAAAATGACAAAGTAAAATTTAGAGGAAGTAAATTGGAAAAAATTATAGAAAACGAATATGAAGTAATCTAATTTATTAGGCTTGCATTTGGACTGTGATTCATTGGGGCTGTCTATCCTCATATTCAATTCCCGAAATTGACAAGATTTAAGGCATTACAAATAACAAGCTCCAGCTGAGTTTATAACAAAATGATTTGATAGGATTAAATAGTGGATGTCCCCTATTTGTCCACTTGGCCACCATACACATTACCCTAACAACCAAGGTCATGATTTCCAATAACCTATAGGTTCATTATATAATAGACAATGGTGCTTATATAAAATTAACTAAGCTGATCCTATTGCAGCAACTCAGTATATAAACTGATGAGTGTATGCAACCAATTATATTTCTACAATGCAGCTCATTAAAAAAACAACTACTGTTTACAGTTCATAATGAAGGATTGTATGTAAAGGTAAGCCTTGTATTGAGGTCTGGTATTTCTCGGTCTGATGAAAGTTAAACCCAGGACCTGTTGAAATACTCAAATACAACTTCATGTCTTAGCAATCATGGTATCTTTGTGAAATGCGATGAAGTGATCATTCCTTGTCAAAGTCACAGCTGCTATGAAGATCATCTTTTCTTTCAAATGCGATTTTGAAATTCGCATATTGTGATGAGATCTGAAATGCTGAACGTGGGAAGTCCAAGCCATTAACAATAAAACTATAAATACCCATAAGTGCACCTGTTGATATTTTGGCAAAAGCCTTCAATGATAGTAATGATTTATGAGTATGTGAATGTATGGCTTCTGATTTATGAGCCACGTCGGCTGTCACAATGCCGACATAACCTCAAAATATCCAGCCAAAAGAGAGGGAGGGTGAATGTTCAGCTACTGGAGATATTCTGAGCATTTAAATCAGTTGATCCTACAAGAACAGTGAATTTATCCTGCCTATTAAATCAGGCCTTCAGGGAGTCCTACCAGTCTCATAGACATGCTTGACAGGCTGGTCTGCAGAAGGCTGAGGTAACGATGAAGCAGCAGGGAAAGACTGGGTTCTGGACACAGGCCGATGTTTGTCTAATCCTGCCATGCCAACTGTATCCATCTGAGCCTGGTAGACTTGAAATTGGTTGATACGCTGATGGTCCGAGAACTGTAGCTGCCAAGAAAACGGCACAGCAGAAAGAAACATGAGAGGGGATCAAGTAAAAGACACTGAGAGAAACATGTCAACAAATTAAGTTCATTAGGTCAGGCCTGTTATAAACGGTGTAAAAAAAAGTCAGAGCCTCAGTCAATAAATTCATTCAACAGATGTTTTTACACTAACACAGGAGAGTCATTGGGCCTGTGGAATACTAGGTGATGGCAGGAAGCCTGTCAGTTCTCACAGTCTGAGGGAAGCGTTTATCTGGCCTAAATAACAAAAAATGTATAAATCCTAGAAATAACATTTTAAAACAAAATATGCAAATACAAGAGGCAAAAACGGCAAATGAGTTTTTGATTTTAATTCTTTTTTCATATATCAATGAAGGTAACATAGAGAAATCTGACCTTAACCCCTTCATGACTGAGGCCCTTTTTTCATTTTTTGCACCCATGTTATATTCCACATTTTAGGCCTGAAAATGACGTAAAACCCCCCAACATTATATATTTTCTGAATGCCAAGACCCTATAGAATAAAATGGTGGTAGTTGAAAATTTTTATGTTGCGCAATATTAGCGCAACTCCTTATTAAACCCCAAAATTTAGTGACAAATTTAATTAAATGCCCCAAAACACAACAAATTACCCATTTTTTTAATGAAATATAAAAGATGAGGTTACAACGAGTAAAACGATACCCAACATGCCCAGTTTACAGATTGCGTGCGACCGTGAAACGGCGAAAAACTGCAGTACCCCAAAAAGTCAATAAAAGACACTTTAAAAGCCCCCACAGGTCATCAATTTAGAGATACCCCAAAATACTGGCCCTAGAATTATTGCTCTCACTCCGGCGTGCGCGGCGATACCCAACATGTGTAGCGCGTTCGTCGTTTTCATGCGTAGGCGCACCCGACGCGTGTTTACGTGGCGACGCGCGTGCTCGCGGGGGCGGGGTACTTTTAAATTTTTTTTTTATTATTATTAGATTTATTTTATTTCATTTTAATTTTAAAAACTGTTTTTTTTTTTTTTTTTACTTTACTTTGACTGCTATCACATGGGGGGGCTTGCAAGCCCCCCCATGTAATAGCAGATGGTGGTGACAGGTCCTCTTTAAGGTGATGCTGGGGGTCCAAAAGACCCTCAGTGTCACCTTTACACTGGAAATAAGCTATTGAAGTGCAGATCGCACTTCAATAGCTTATAGCTGGGCTGCAGGAGCCCAGAACTGACAGCCCAGGGACCGGAAGTGATGCAATCTGCATCGCTCCCGGTCCCATAGAACAGGGAGGGGATCGATGAACGGAAGTTCATCGATCTCCTCCCTAGCTCCCTGCAGACACCAAGGAAGCTGGTCCCGGAGGGGCAACGGAGCCCAGGAAGCACTGCGGGGGTGTCCGGCGGGGGTGGGGGGGGGCGGCCCCTTCTTCGGGACGCAGAAGCGATCTGTCGACAGGTAAGTCGCCAGGATCGCTTCTGTTGTAAAGCCGACAGTCGGCTCTACAAGTTTAAACAGACTCCCGGCGGCAAAAGTCGCCGGGAGTCTGTTTAAACAGCCTCGATGCTGGCGATACTGTACGTCGTCAGTCACGAAGGGGTTAATGCTGATAATAAGATATTACAATACATAAAGCTTATATATGCACTGTAAAAAAACAAGATTATATGACAGGTGAAGAATTAGTGTTAATCTGTGGTTTCCTAGAAACACAGCTGTCATTTGGTAAGCTACTGTAGGATCCTAAGTGTTTTTGGCTTTATATTTCACTTTGTGATATAAATGTCATCTTAAAATTAAAGTGTAGAAAATAGTATCTGCTTCCAATATGAGGCTGTGTGTACTCTGCTGTAATTTGGTTTTCTAACTAGGCATGCAGTGTATAACACTTACAGTAATCATTTTAAATTAGCCTGCAAATTAAAATTAGGGGCTAAACAGACAAAAAAGTGGATACTACCATCAGAAAAACAGTTCATCTGGCAATTCAGAAAATTGTATATAGTTTTTCTGATACCTTATACCCCTGGTGTCCAACCTGTGGACTGTGGGCTACATGTGGCTCTTGGTACACAGTGTTTTCTCTGCTAGATGTTTACTAGAATAAGCATTTGTAGACTTCCTTTGTAGAACTGAGTCATATGACCTGTGACACAGGGGAACTCAGGGAAACTCTCTTTCATCTAGGTCCCAGATTGGCTGCTACTAGTAAAAAAGTTTAGTCCATATTTTTCACAATTTCTTACTTTCTTAGGGGCTGTCCATTCCCTTCTCTCTTTTTACATTTTGTTTTCTTAAATTGTTTTAATAGGTCTTGATATAAGGAATATCAAATACGTGGACAGTAATTTTTTTAGGGGCTGTAGGGATCACAAATGTAAAAGCACTCATTTGTATGTGGGGCTGTAATAACAGTGATCTCTAGCAAGGAGAACACAAAAGAAGCACCAATCCTCCATGGTTCAGGAAAGCAAAGAGTCAGGTGCTACCTGGAGCACATCCTTGCTCCAATATGAGCTCATACAAACAGAAGAAAAGCTGGTCACACACCGGATTCCACTGCAATAGTTTATTGAAGCTTGAACCACATCACCTGTGTTCCGCCCATGGTCTTCCCCCTCTAATGTGTTTCACCCAATCGCAGGCTTAGTTGTAGAGTCTGTACTGTACGACTAAGCCCATGGTTGGGTAAAATGGGTCACTCTCTGACATTCTCTAGTAGCAAGTCAAGGAGATTAAAACAGAATATAGATCATCACACAGACCGTTTGATTACCATAAAAACATCAACATGGTCTGTGTGATGATCTATATTCTGTTTTACTGTCGGTGAGGATGAGCGACACCTACTGGATTGATTGGGATTAAACGTTGGAGGAGTCTGTGCAATTAATATTTGACTGATTAAGAGCAGGAGAACCCCTTCCTGGCTACAAACGGGGTAACACGCTGATGACCTTCTATCTGAGAGATCTATCCATAAGGTGAGAGGCAGATATTGTTATTTCACATGGGTGAAGACACGGTCGATAGGTGTAATACGAGTGGATACACCAACAGGTCGCCTGTGTCATGGGATCAGAGGGAGCTCGGTACACGAGCTCCCTCCAGCTCCGGTCCCCTCTCCTCTGCAAGAATGCGGAAGTGTTGTATAATACATCACTTCCGCATTCTTGTGTCACTCTCCAGCTTCAGAAGCTGCAAAGAAGCTGATGGAGCAGATCTGTGCTTCATCAGCTTCTTTTGGGGGGTCCTAGGTGACATTAGGGGTTTTGGAGACCCCTGATGTCTCCATAAAGAGGACCTGTCACATATTTTGCTATCACATAGGGGGTTTTTATTAGCCTCGTATGTGATAGCAATAAAGTTTAGTAAAAAAAAAAAAAGTAAAAAAAAATGTAAGCCCCCCCCCAAAAAAATTTGGTCTTGAAGTGGTTAATACATGTGTTGTCATATTTTATATAGACATTTGTTTATATGCACCTTTGCTCATGCATAGTACATGTGCGTTTATTTATATTATATAGGAGTTCTTAGTAACTAGATTGGGATTTACTTTTAACACATTAGTGTGTAGATGTTAGGGGACAGATTTGGATAATATTTTGTGTGACTCTTTGGTTCACAGCGCGACACAATTATTTTAATAAGATTACATCTTTATTTTATATTTTAATTTGATTGTGCATAATAAAACATTTAAAACATTGATCCTTCCGTCATATGGTGGCACATAATCAAGACCTCCCTTATAAAGATAACAGCAATATTGATTACTTATCCAAAGAGTCCAACAAATGTGATATTATCATGATGCCATGGTATCAAGGGGTGCCATTATTCCTCAACGCGTTTCGTGGCCAAGAATACAAAAATAATAATATTTAAATTAATATTTAAATTACCAATGGACATTCGGTCCAAACCAAAAGGCAACTACATAAGCAGTTAATAAACCATAGAAGGGAAGAGGGGGGACAACCCTTACCCCAATATATTTTACCTTGCTTTTGAATATTGTTGTGATCTCCACAGAAGTCAGCTGGTAGCATAATTTCCAAACACCATATATTTCCTTAGATATGGCCATATTTATTTAATAACTGCACTGCTTATGTAGCTGCCTTTTGGTTTGGACCAAATGTCCAATTGTAACTTAAATATTATTATTTTTGGTATTCTAGGACCTCTGTGTACCTCAGCTCTTTTCTCCAAAAGGTGACAACATTCCAGGGATTTTCCCTTTGGCCTTTATAGACGCACTTCTTCCTTCAAACAGTCACACCAATGTAACAGGTCATTAAATATTCATATATGATACACTGTATCAATATCTTAATCTATGTTACTGTGTTACATAATATGATATATTTGTATACTTACCTTCATGTAAATCTATCTATATAGAGCATCTTAAAAATAGGAAATATGACTTTTATAGGAAAAGAAGAAAAAAACTAAACAGTAAGGCTAAAAATTTATTTTTGAAATAATAAAGTAATTTAGTTTTTTGCATATACATTTACATACACTTTAAAGATCATTTGTGGGATGAATCTTTTCTTGCACTTAAATCTCCCTCTCCCTATGTTCAGTCATTATGCACTGAGCGATATCAACTATATTGCCTTTTTGAAGGTCAACATTAGTGGGCGTGCATTACAAATAAAGATATAGAGAGACTAGAAGTTGCACACCCCAATATATAATGCATAGAAGAAAGAACTATTCCACTCTAAGGTGTGCAACTACATAGAGGAAAAGGGGAAACCACCTACTTTTTTGAACTCGCATGGAGTGGAACAGTTGGTTCCTTATCCACTTTCTTGTACTTCTTTTACTTCAAATTGGCTGCTTGAGGAATCCTTACATGTAAGCCTTTGAACATTGCGAATACCAATATAGTTAAAATTGTATGAACATTAATAGTTATTATGTTCCATAACGAGATGCAATCCCTGATTTACTTCATGTGGGTTTTTGTTTTTACATAGGATATACATTTTTTGTTCCCCTGATGAAGCCCTGACGGGCAAAACGTGTTCATGTTGGGACCTTTATATGAAATAGTGTATATCTACTTTGGGAAACTAATCGTTTGATCCAAATCTGTGTGGCATCGCTATCATGTGGTGAGTGTATTAATACATGCTTTTATTCTATTTTTAATCATGTTAATGATTATGTACTAATAAATGTTTTTCTAGTTTTTTTATTTTATATTGTGAGGTTTGGAATGTTATATTGCCTTTTTGACTAGAAAAGTCTACTTTTATTGTCTGTGACACCACTGCTTAACTATCCACATTGCAACCTATTTCCGCCTTCTGGGAGGAGAGTCCTGGGAGGTGCCTGAAGCTATAACCTTCAGATGTATATGTGCTTGAGAAAACATTTCCAACGAGGGGGCAGTAACAAGACTGGTTGTCCTGCTCAATGGGAAGAGCAGAGGTGACCAGTCAGCATAACTGGAAACTGCTGCCCTGAAACTGTAAAATGCACAAATTTGAGGTTGCTCTGCATATGATTTGCACTTTTATTAATGGATAAGGCACCTGAATGCATTTTTAAGATTTAACTCCTGAGTTTAGTGTCACATTAGGGCATTGCAGAGTGCATAAAGCCTGTGCCACGAAGTATCACAGTTCTAAATAAGTGAGTTTACTGGTAAATTGTTAGTAGTCTCAAATTAAACAGGCGTGCAAAGTTTGGTTTTACAAACAAAGAACACACAAGCATGTATTTACCAATATATGAAAATTACAAAATGCTGCACACCCCAGACAGTTACTTTTATGAATGCTGAAAATTAGAGAATTTCCAAAGGAATGTTTTTGTGAAATTACAAATATGCAAACCAACCCTGTGTCAGTTGCTTGTTGAAGCAATTAATCAAGATTATTTTTTTTAATTCCCTGTGGTCTTCAGCTTTGTAATGTCTTACCTGATTGATTTCTGAAAGTTCACAGTATGTTATTATGCAGAGAAATTGGAGCAGGTTCACTGAGTCCCCTCCATCCTGTATTTTATCTAAGGTTGGAAGCCCTCTAGCACTCTAGCAAGGCAAAACAATGAAATGTGCGTGTCAGGTGCACACTTTACTCTTTGTCAGTGTGTACAAAGGACCACATACATAAAAACTATTTAGTAAATATTGTCAGCAATTCCTCAAAGCTACCATACTAACTTTGATTGTGAAATTCCAGAGATTTTCTACTACAGTTTTTATGTATAGAATTTGATCAACATCATCAGGTTAATGGTGACAGTTCCTACTACTGAAACTGTTCACCAAATGCAGCATTTTGTAATTAAACAGAACTTCTGCCAGACCTATAAACTGGTTAAAAGAAAACAACATTTTCTGTCAATTAACATGACTGAAACACAACAGAACTGGGTATTCATGTTATATCACACACATTAACTGTTACAGTCAATCAGATATACAGTATATATATATATGTATTTACTTTATTACTACAAAATCTATATAATTAATATTAAATGGGATAATGGGCATCACCACCTCATTTGCATTACAGTCAATAGTAGCTTCAATGTAAAAACTTGAAATGTACTATTCAGTATATTTTACCAGCAATTTTGTAGACATCAAAAAGTTTCCACATCTCACTGTTTGATGAGCACCTTTCTGGTCCGCAATTGCATTCCATGCCCTTAGGTTTACATACAAATCATATGTACAACATTTGTTAGGTGAAGGGACAGCAAACCAGTGGAGACAAAAGCATATCAGCTGAACAGCAACTAGTCATATGCCATGTTTATTGACAAGTTTAGAAAATAAAGGAATAAAGGTTGTTATGAGCAAGAAAGACACTTTTGCTTTGTTGCAAATTCTGTAAACCAGCTTGCTTATTGGCTGACTATGAAATTCCAATTCAAAGTGAATAACTGGCACAAAGGATGGCATTTGATTTTTCTCTATTGCTGGAAAACTCCTGATTGCTTATATCTGGTCAATAGTCTGTTAATATGAAAGGAGACATCTCCAATGCCACATAACAACCAGTCAGAATAATTTGTGTATTGGTCTAGCTTTGCTGTGGTGAATTTTAACTGGTTGATCTTGGCTACTACACCTTGGCTTTGCTCCTTTATTTAGACCCTGTGAATAAGGAGGTACATAGCCATAGCAGACCATATTGGACAGCACCACAAGGTGGGAAGGGCTTTTCGGCGGCTGTATACTGATCTAAGCAGATGGGGGTATCTCTAGCATAATAGAAACAAATTGTAGGCAACTGTGTCAATTAGTTTTTTAGAATGACAAAATCTCGGTATTTGGGGTAACTTTTGACTGTGGTTATGGTCATAAACTGTATATTTACACTACTTGTACTGGAGATGGCAGAAAACCACTGTAAATGCATATTTGCTAATTGCCCTAATTTTGGGAGAACAGTCCACATTTTTGAATCCCTGAAAGGGCTGATTGTACTAATGTGCACTGATTGTACTAACAGAAATTGTTCTATTGAAATATACGTGTAGCTGGGGAATCAAGGAAAGTTTGACTAGAACAGTGGGTGGTTCAAATTCAATGTTTTAATTCTATTAGCAAGTATGATAAATTACAGCATTAAAAAGTATTTTTTTTTCTAGAATAATACATCAACATGGTTTTGCTTTTGGCAGTGCTGTGTAGAGCCAAAGGAAATCTCACTGCTCCAATTCCTTAGCCACCATCAGGACTCCCCAGGTGCTGGTCTAATAGGTGCATCTCCACCTTAGAATGCAGCATTATACAAACAGACTGCACTATCCAGAGAATTCCAATACTGCAGACTTTATTGAAATTCACAGCAAATTCAGTATATCAGTGAATAAAAATGTATAAAGCAACAAATGCCAGCACTGCACACCTCCAACCAACTACAACCTCTCACATGTATCACCCGAAGGCTTAATCATAGAATAACCTCTATGAATAAGCCTTCGGGTGAAACATGTGAGAGGTTGTAGTTGTTTGGGGGTGTGCAGTGCTGGCATTTGTTGCTTTATACATTTTTATTCACTGATATACTGGATTTGCTGTGAATTTCAATAAAGTCTGCAGTATTGGAATTCTCTGGATAGTGCGGTCTAGGCAGTGCTGTGGTTTAATGATGCATGCACACAAACATGACATGTTTTATTAAACAGGAGTTACCCTCTGGAAATGAAAGATACACAAATAAAAAAAAAGCAGACAATGCCAATTTAATGGAATTATCCTGACATCCTTGATCCAGACAGGTTTGGTAGGATACAGGTTTCCTGCCTGCCACCTCTTATGTGAGTACTTCACTACTTGAAACTGTACAGATGAAGTTCCCTGCCCCCATTTCCCCCAGTTTTTATAATTTTCCCATCCCTCTATTCTCCCAGGCTAACATTACGCTTTACTCAATGTGTTCTTCTTTAAAGGCAACTGACATGTCATCCTTGCATGGACAAAATAATAAAAACTATCTAAGGAACAATGGTAAATGATGGTGTGCCAAAAAGCAGACTTGGAATGCAACATTTGTATTGGATATCCGTGAGAAGATGTTAAAAGGTGTACCTTGCTTGTAACATGAATGATTATTGTAAAGTCATATTTTAGGGTGTTCTGCACTCAGCTCTGCATCACACACCATTTTCAAAAAGCAAACATTCTTTGAAATGATACTAGTCTTGGAATCGTCATGAGATTTATGTTTCAGAAATTACATAAGGCTTATGTACAGGAACATAACTGGCTTGCTTTGGAGTTGCTCCATGGTTCCTTTTGACTTCCTTCTGAGGTGCTTATGAGTTTTATCCGAGATCCTTCTAGTTTGCTTCTGAGTAGTTTCAAGTGAAATTGACACTCACATTAATTTATATAAAATAGTCATGCAAACAAGCTCCTATACTGTCTCAGACTGGTTCATTCATGACCATGGAAAAGTACAAATGTGCCTTTTTTTTTGTTTAGTCCACTCAAAGGTTTCCACTTGTACATGTACCACTTAGGCTGTTTTGCAGAAGGAAATCCTCAGAAAGTCTCACATTTCTCAATATGGTCGGGAGAATATGGTTATAGGAGTCTCTGACACAGTTGCAAGGTAAGGAGTTAGTGTTATCCTAAAGATGCACTATTAGTGATTATTCCAGCTGCTTCCCTTCCTTACAATTCAATGTAAAATGTTGACACTCTGCATCCACTGCTCCTTCCTTCTAGGGGTGAACAGGGGGAATTCTTTAAAAACTGACCCACGCTGAAATTTTAAAATTTCACAGAAGGGAAATCTCTCAGTCTTGCTCACTGAGCTGCTTAAGAAGGTTTCAGGGTTACAGTAGACTAAATGCATCCCTGGTAAGCTGCCACTGGCTGGGTGTAGAGAAGATAAAGTGCCCTGATTAAGTGCTCTGGAGAAATTCAATCAGATGGGAAAGTCTTAGATCAACCGGTAAAAAGGGAAGGCCATTCTGTCTATGCAACGTCATGAGACCATTTTTAGCGGCATGTAATTTGCTAAGCTCCTCTAGACCATGTTTTATTTTTCCCAAACTCAGTGAAGATGTAATGTTATTGCTATTACAGCTGGTTGCAAAACATCTGCTCATTTGCTGGGGGATACATGTCTGAACCTCTCTCACTGTGTGGCATCTGACCTCCAGGTTTTTAAGGTGCAGTACATCATGAAGGTGCTATAGCTTATATGTATCATAACAAGAAGAGTATGCTGTTGAGGACAGGGAGTACACCTATCAGAAAAAATATATGAAGCTGTTGAAGTGCAAATGTCCAGTTCTGCAGCTTGAGCTGGCTGTTTGTTGCAGTGTTATCAGACCCACTCTCTACATCTGTAATGATGGTGGGTTACCATTCATGGTTACCAAGCTAAACCAACTGACTTTAAAAGATAAGTACTGTCCCTAGCCATAGTTGTTGCTCGAGGTGGCATTACTGACATTCATTTTGCTTTATTTTTTTTAATCAACTACTTTTTATTGAACTTTACACATAAAAATCAAAACGTTTGCTTTATAGGGCTCAATTAGCATAACACATTTCCACTGAGAGAGGCATACAATGCAGGGGCAAACTTTTTAAAGCATTATTAGCTGCTCTGTAGAGATGTGGGCCCACTGAGCATTTCTGAATAAAAGCTTCCATTGGTAGGGTTGATGCTGACTGTACATAGCAGACAGGCATCTGTGCTCCAGCTTCCTTTATGTACTCCCATCCCGTCATTATCACAGCAGCATATAAGGTAAATTCCTGTGCAGCATAGAATGATAATCATTGGCCAAAATCACTAGACACCATGGGAAACAGCAATAGTTGTCAATAATATACTTTGGGCTTTTGACTGGGGACTAAAATGATCACATGGAGGGACAAGGGCCTTCCATTGTTGTCCACTGCACTCTCCCAGAGACATTATTTCATATGCTGTATGGAAGCTGGAGTTGCCAAAGGTGTGTCACCATGTCATAATCTTTTCTTAAAGTGACACTAAACTCAGGAGTTAAATCTTAAAAATGCATTCAAGTACCTCAACTATTAACAAAAATATATCTTATTTGTGTATCACTCGGCTATCAATCCTCAAATCATCTCTGAATTGATGCTGACACTGTTCTTCCTTCTGTGGCTACTTTTGTTCCTCAAGGTGCCTGTGTGTGTTGTAAAGTAGCCACCGCTCCAAGCTCCCTGCTGTGGTGGACTACAATCTCAAATTTAGTTTATTAATTAGTTTTGAAATTATAGTCTATCATGGGTGTGAGCTTGGTGTGAAAGAAAGGACGGTGTCAGCATGAATTCAGAGATGATTTGAGGATCTACAGCTGAGTGATGCACAATTAAGACACACTTTTGTAAATAGTTAATGTACTTGAATGCATTTTTATGATTTAACTCGTAGGTTTAGTGTCATTATAACTACATTACAGATAGCATTGGATGTGTTGTCTGGCGATGTGTAGAACATTTGCATGACCAGAGTTCTCTCTGTAAGGCCACCACTGCTTCCCAAATTCCCACAGCCAAAGTTATGTTGTGCTAGACACCTTGGGAGTGACCGGACATTAAGCAAAAGATCTCAGACTCCAAATTCGTTTGATACCAGTATTAGTTCAGGGCTAATATTAATATTAATTATTAATAGTTAATAATAGTACTAATTTTCAGGGCTACAAACTAGACATAAAAATGCTATATTAATGTAAAATCTATATATACTTACTGTATGTACCATTAGGCCAAAACAAACCATAATCCCTTCCAAAACCCTTGATACAGATTCTGGTCCTACTCTTGCCATTCTGGTGTCTTTTTGTTTATTTAAACTTGCCTCACTCAACACCAGCAACATTCTGCTGATAGGGTGAGTCCTGGCATCTTGTAACTGCTATATAACTAACAGTAAGTGCCACTTTCCATGCTAGTTGGTTTCCTTCTGTTTAAGCTGCTGTCTATTATCCTGGCATCTGCTGTATATATTCAAATCATGTCTCCCACTCACAGATTATTTCTGGTAAATATGACTTCTCTGTGTTCTACCACTTCCAACAACTGAGGAACATTTTTACTAGCTTTTGATACATTTTTAAGTGGGATTATACATAATTGTAACACCGGAGAATAAATCCTCTTAACTACATCCAATAATATTGCATACATAATTGCATTATTAGTTTCAGTAATCTGATATATACCCATTAATTTTTTTTAAAGCATATACCGTTAATCCAGTATTTCTGATTCATTTAGTTAAACAATGTTGTGATTTATTTTGCATTGTGGATAATTTTTCAGTACTTTCTAAGTACTTTAGCCTTGCTTCTAATCAGGTTCTAGTGGAGATGCCTGTTTTATTGATTTTGTTTATATACTTATGTTTTACACTGGATTCTTTTGTTCTCACTACATATTCTAATTATTATTTAAGTAAAGATTTCATGATCGACTTGATCTGAATATGTTTTTAAAAAGGACTTTCTCCTTACTTATAAGAGTTTCATTCAATTTTTATTTTTATAAATTAATACATGATTACCAAAACATTTATTCTGTGCTGCATACTTCCCCTATAAAAAAAGATAAATAGCTGCTTGCACTAATGTGAATTACCTAAAAATGAATCTCTGTGCAGTGCAGCACTCACTAAATCCACAAAACCCCTCTTGTTTGTTCATACATCAATACATGCAAATACCTAATAAATTAATACCATGCAAACTAATGCTCAAAAATAAATTGCTTTGGAACATATAGGCTTGGGAACAAATATGCATCGTTGGATCACTGCACTGTACTCTCACCCCACTGCGCCTGGGAATGTGAATGAAACCAGATCTATTTACTTTCTGCTGTCCAATGGTACCCACCAGGGTTGCCCTGTTTCTCACCTTTTTTTTGTACTTAAACTGGAGCTTCTGCTGTGTACCATTAGGGCCAACCCTGACATTGTTGGGTTTGCTAAAACTTCTGTGGACATAAAGTAGCCACTTTTGCTGATGATCTTCTCTTCTTTCTTTTGGATCCTAGACGTTCCCTTGCGCACCTTCTCTGTGAATATGAGGAATATGGACGATTATCGAACTTCTGGATTAACCTCACTAAATTTGTTGCATTGGCTGTCACCTTGCCGGCATTGGATGACTCTTTGCTTAAGAAACACTTCCCATTTCAATGCGCCACGTCTCACATTAAACACCTTGCCATCTTGATTACGCCTGATGTTGCTAACCTCTAAGATTCTGATTTTGTCCCTCTTTTGCATTATATTAGTCAAGAGTTGTCGTGTTGGCACCGTCTTTACCTGACGTGGTTTGGCCGATGCAACTCGATCAAAATGACCATTCTCCCAAAATGACTGTTTCTAATTCAGGCCCATCCAATACGTCTCCTGCTGACGATCTTTTCTAAACTTTGTCGTCTTTTTAGCACCTTCATCTGGGCAAGTTGTTCCCTTAAAATTTTACTGTACTACCAGTCCATTCACCTCTCCCATGTAGTGGAATTGGTCAGCATGGAACTGGAGGCATATCATCTTCCCCTTGAGGGTCTATCGTGGCTCCCATACCTCTCCCTTTGCAATTAGCTATACATCCTACTATTAGTGCCACTGAACAGAGTGCTAGGAAAGCATTTCAATTTTAATTTGTCTTTCCGTTACCGTCTCCTGTGATTCCTGTATTTGGAGACCCGGAGTTTGCACCTGGCATGAAGGACAACCGCCTTTGTAGCCTTCACCTTGTTAATAAATTCTGTCTGCTGGATTTTTTTTTCTGACCACCACTGGTTGTCCCAATCCTTTATTTGTAATCTGACCGATCCGCCTCTCAGTGAATGGACTGCACCCCAACTTCGACATTTCCTGCTTTCTATCCCCCGGTCTGCTTATATAGACAGAGCATTAACGCCTTTTGAGGATCTGTGCCATCAGGGTCAACCTGTGCGTCATGTGATTGCGTTCATCTCTAAACTTTTATCTTCTCCCCTCCCCCCCGGACTACTGCCCTCCATTCCTTCAGAAGTGGGAATCTGAGTTGAGACAGGTCTTTTCAACTGCTCAAAAAAATATTGCTCTTCGCTCACAAGGCCTCCATTGCTAATCAGTTTCAGGAACAGAGCTACAAGATTTTGTCCAGTTGGTACAGCGTTCCTGCCCTCCTACATAAGTTCAATCCTTTAGTGCCTTCAGTTTGTTGGAGATGTGATTTGGAGGCGGAGACTCGGTCCCATGTGTTCTGGTACTGCTCTAAACGTCGCCCTTTCTGGGAATCCATTTGAGCTGTTATTAAACAGCTTTTTATGAAGGATCTGGGCTGCAACCAAGCCACCTACATTTTACATATGACTGATAGCTCTATAAACGTTCTCTCTCAATCCACTTAATCTCTGCTGCAAGGCTTGTATCCCAGCGCTGTGGGGACAGGCTCCTCCTCCTACTTTGCGCCTCTGGTTTTCAAAGTTTAATGAAATGTATTATATAGAGGAACTTACTTCTGCCATGTGCAATACTGCACATAAGTTTAATTCTATCTGGGGCACTTGGCTGCACTTCTGGTCCTCGGATTCCAATCTTCAGGCTATGTCAACGTCCATTTTATTGTCCTGGAGGCTGGCTCCTGGGGGAATGGCTTTTCTATATTTGCTTCTATCTTTTCTTCCTTTTTCTCTTTGGGTGACATTTTCACCCACTGCACTATTTTGTTTTTTGTGTGCAATGTTTTTCCTTTTTCCGTTTTTTTCCTCCCAATCTAACAATACCAATTGCTATATTGAGATGCACCTTTCCACCACTTATGAGGTTCATATTTTCGTGAACTTCTTCTTGCCATGATGTTGCAGAGTGGCGGATGATAATGTTCATTTTGCATACTTTTGCTGATTTTGTTACATGTATGCTTTGTACTATCTGATAATGGTTGCATACTGTGAAACATTTTGTCTACATGGCTACACTGCCTCTTATGACTGATTTGTGTTTTTTTGTTGTTTTTTTTCACAGACAAGTGGCCATTGAAATGGCTTATTTATTACAGTATTGTGTGGTTTTTTTTTAGTTTCAAAAGATTTTTTATTTTTTTCCACATATAAAAGTTGAGTTACAAACAGTGCGTACACCCAAACATTTGGGCGTCAGCATTTAAAAGCTTTACAATCAGTGGTTTTTGCACTTATGAAATAAAAATGAATACAATCTATTGCAAGGTATAGTAATTCGTGCTCTGATTTGTGTTTTTGATGGTTTCGTTTGAATGTTGATTCGGGCAAGAGCCCTTCTATTTGTACATTTTATTTGTTCTTTAATAAAGAATTATAAAAAAAATACATAAATTGCAAATAGGGCAAACAATAAAAAGCTGTTATAGTACATTTGAATATGGGGATTTCGCAATAGTTTCACAGGCACCATAACAGTATTTTAGCAGGATGTTGTTTGCCCTTTTTAGGCACCAGTATGACTTAAAAGATGCTAATAGCTTGACTTTGTTTTACATATGGATAGCTGGGAATAGAACAGCTAAAAGAAAATCATAAGGATTTTATCATATATTACATAAAAAACTGCAAATCATGAATACACAAACTAGGTTTTATCAGTGAGAGGTAGACATGTGCACTGGCAAAAAATGTGTTTAGTTTCGTTCCGATTCGGATTAAGTTTTTCGGGATTTGGGTCCGAAATTGAATTTGTTTCGGGATTCGGTAAAATTCGTTAGCGGTAGTCCAGTCGTAAGTTTGTTTTGTTCATTCTGGTCTAGTAGGAATGTTAGGAGAGACCCCCCCCCAGTTAGGAATGTTAGGGAGGACCCCCATTTTGGGGGGCTGGGGTCCCTTTTAACATTCCTACCAGACCTAAAAAAAACACTTTTTTTTTTTTCCTCTTCTGCAGACTGTAAAAAAAAAAAAATGTCTAATGTCCAACAAACGAACTTTCATCCAGACTACCACTAACAAATTTTGGAATCGGAAATTCGGATTAGTTTGCATTCGTTATTTTCGTAATTCGGATACATCCGAATCTCCGAATTTCCGAAATTTCGTCCGAATTTCGATTCGGAACTAAAGGAATCGCACATGTCTAGTGAGAGGTTATTGCTGTTGTTTTAATAAAAACATGGATGGAAGTATAGTTACTGACAATGTTATTCATATCAGAGGCGTAACTAGAACCTTCAGAGCCCCGGTGCAAGAAGCCATGAAGGCCCCCCCCCAACCGCCATGGCACCGCATGGTTTACAGGAAGGCTGCCGAGGTCCCCTGCAAGTGCAAGACCTCAGACAGCCGCTTGTTTAAAATTTCAGTGCGGTGTTCTGTCGAGAACGCTGACCCAGTATCTGCGTTTACGTACAGACGGGATTAATAAGGAAACCGGCATTTATTTACAAAGGGGTCTATTCACTAAGCTGCCGAGGGCAGCTGAGTGAACAACCGACCCCAAGTGAAGTGAGCCGAACACTGTTTGGCTATTCACTTCAGGCTTGTACGGCTGATTTCAGCCGTATATCGGCTGAAATCAGCCGTACATCGGCTTGCTTCGCATGGCTTCGGGTTAGCCGAACATGCTCAGCATGTTCGGCTGACCCGAAGTGCAGAAGGAGTTTCGGCCGGCCAATGGCCGGCCGCTCGGTCAGCTTCGGCTTTCAGCGCGGGCCGAGGCATATGCGTTCGGCTCGACTGAGCCGCTCGGCCACGTTCGGGAGCTGTACGGGCTTGGGTGAATAGCCCGTACAGCAGCCTTTCGGTTCTACTGAACCGAAGGGGTCCTGGCGCCGAAGCTTGCCGTAGGATTGGCCGAAGCTACGGCTAGATCCTTCGGCAGCTTCCTGAATAGACCCCAACATATTCGTTTGTAATGGTTAATTGTGACTGTTAATAATATGCCATCCATGGCAGTAAATGATGGATGGAATATTATTAACGGTCACAATTAACAATTTAAACAAAATACTTTTGAATAAATCCCTGTTCCCTCGATAATATTGGTCTGTGCGCAAGCGTAGATGCTGAGGTCGGCAAATTCAACTACATCGGCGTTCTTGACAGAACACTGGTATCTGCGTTTAGTATCGGGGCATTTTCTTGTGAAGTACTTGTGAAAATGGCCAGTATTGGCGGTGGTGTAGCCCTACCTCGGGGCTAAGAGAGTCAGGTCCTCACACAGCAGAATGTGCTGCCCGGCGGTGCCTGCAGCATATTCTGCTGGTGACAGCCTCTCCCATTCCTGCGGCACAGCTGCCCGTACATGCTGCGGCAGGGAAGGAGGGGCACTCGCTCTCTTGCGACCGCTGTGACCCTGGTAGTTCCGCCAGTGATTCATATGTCATCTGACACACCAAGTCGATTTTTCAGTTTGATTTCAGGATTAACAAAGCAAAGAATCCCATTTTTTTTTTTAATTATTCAGTAATCCAGGCCCATACCCCCTTATTTGGTTAATAACTCCTGCTTTAGGAGATAAGTGCTTTTCAAGTTACTCTAAATAAAAATAAACAATAAATGAATAACCTTGCTCTTCAGTCTATGTGGATCAAAAATTACAATGAAATATCAGCTATCTAAAAACCAGCCAAATCTACAGCAAGTCTGGTGTAACTGGTGTAACTCATGAGTCCAAGCAGGCAGCCCCAAGAATATACTGTGACTGGGAAGCCCTGTGATGGACCTGATAGCACTAAGAAATGTATCCAATCCTAATTGCAATTAAAAAATGGTGAACAAATGCTTCTGTAATTATGTTGTGTTTTAAACATAGCCTCTCTTGACTGTTGGTGGGAAGAGTTGATTAGGCACAGGGTGGAAAGGAAGTGAGGCCTGAGGAGTCTGCTAACATCACATGACATAAAAATGGTGTCAGTTTTTTGTTGCTATGTCAACAGTTTGGAAATATCCACCACAAGCAAATCGCTGCAGTCTGGTATGAATCTCAAGCATAGCAAATCTCCCATCTTTGATTGTTGTCACTAAACACAGTACTGCAAACAATGTGGAAAAGAAGCAGCCGCAGAAAGCACCCATACATAACTAAGAAACAGCACTACCGTGATGACTTAATAAGCATTTAATTACATCTCAACATGTGTACAAATTAACGTTTCAGTCCATAAATCTTTTTCCAGCTTATCCAAACAGACCAAATTATGGCTTTATACACTTGATGAGTTGCAAGAAAGCAACTTGCTCAGTCATCCCAGTAGTAATACGTTTCCTCTTCTATCTACATACAACATAATTAAGGGCAAACACAAACTAGAACAGGGTAGATATTTGCCAATGAGGACAGTTGTTTTGGTGATAGCTGTCCAAGAGGGGATTTTCCCTAGAGATTTTGGGACTAATTTACAGGAGTTTGAAATACTCACATAATACATTGTGTGAATATTCACTTACATTATTAAATCAAGTGCATATGAAATACGTAAACAGGAAGCTTGCTTCTTCTTTGTGAATGAACCTAATATTTGCAATATTTATACTCATGGACTTTATATTAAAGGGTGTTCATTATACTCTTTCCACATATGTTCCTCCTGGAGATGCACTCTGTAACCTGTTTCTGTATGACGGTATTTTATATCTACCTTCATTATTAAATAAAAATATAAAGTAAAAAAAAAAAAGAAATAAGTAAACATGAATTTCTTATCACACGATTGGATATTTTAAGCTAATATTCAAACAATGTATTATGTGAAGATTCACAACTCATTTAGTAAATCCTCCTCATTCTCTGTACCTACAGGACAGGAAGTAGAGTAAAATATTTCTAACAGGACACAGATGATTAAAAAAAAAAAAGGGACAGGGTTTTAAAACTTTCCCTACTATAGAAAGTTTTGGTTTCCGGTATACTTTAATAACTGGGATCTGAGTACAAACCTGAACAATGTTTGCATGCCTTTACTCTTGCTATTTTCACCTTGTTTTATATAGTACTACGATGCTCCCTGATTCTCCTGAACCACTGAGATTGTTTTGTACATTATCAGGCATCCACGCACAGAGAAAAATTAAACAATATTAAGATTTTTTATGCAGCCCACCATGTAGGGAAAAACAATGCTAGAGATGTTTCGGTTGGCTGTATTGGGCAGATTTGAAAATTTTGCATGATGTTTTTGTTGTTTACTGAAGAAGGGAGCAGAAATAAGCTGGTGCTGCAGGAACAGAAAGAAACTGATCACCCAACCAATCAGTGCATGGAAGGCAATAGATATCTCCTAAGCAGTGGTAAATTAATTGTACTGTGGACCTTGTCTTTAGTTTTTGGGCACCCCCACCAGTTACTTGGATCATGCATAAGGAATGATGTAGACAGGAATTTTTGCTTCTAACTTGATTTTGTGAACAGTCCTGCAGGATTTAGGGCACAGTTTTTGAATATTAACTGGGTTCTTATACAATAGTATACTTATACAATAGAGGCAGACCATATGATAACTGTACCGCAGCGCTGAATACTGAAAAATGGCCTGGCCAGGAAGGGGGTGAAACACCATGGCTTTTAAGTGGTTAAGGGAGGGCGAACAGGTTTTGTGCATGGTGAATTGCTTATCTAAAAAAAACTTTATTCAGAGCAATACAAAGGCTACCAAAGCTGGAATTGATTTACTATGTGGAGTAATGCATCTCCTTGGGTCCCCTGGAGCATGGGGCCTAGCCAGCTGCCTATTGTGCCCTTAAATTGTAGCCTTGGCTTGTGGCCCCTTTAAAGAGCAGGAGCCGCAGGGCCCAGTTCGTTTATATCAGTACCGGTGTGTCGGTGAGTTGTCATATCCAGTAAGGGCAATTCGCCATTTCTTAGAGTGTCATTGCTACTTTATAGTTTACTATTGCTCCTACAGTCTGATATTTCTACCTGGAGGACTATGTTGCAATGATCTGTAGCCCAGACCCTGCATGAGCAAATCCTATGGATTTTCATTAATAAAAGGCAATCAAGTGCTTACTATATTTAGCATAATATAAAGAATATTTTGTGTGCTAGGTATGACAGATGGACAAAGCTTATTTGCTTTTGGTTATCATACTGTACTTGCTATGATGCACATGGGTTAGGTTGCCTCTTTTTATTTTATTATTACTTCATGTTTAGTTAAACATTTGGTTTGCTAACTGTTATGCAGGATGCAAGTTTGTGGCAGAGGTTTGTAACAGGAAATGTACGGAAGCATGTATTCTGGGGCTAAATGTTCCATGAAGTTTTAATACATTTTAATAGCAAGATGTAATGGACCATAGGGTGAGTTAAATTACATGAGGCACCACCACTTTGCTACCTGTATGAGAGGTCTGGAAAACAGAGAGGAGTCATGAAATGCTTTATAAATTTTTATAACATTACATACAGCATACATACTGCTATTTACGCATACTAATCTG
>NW_017306332.1:1010465-1014521 GCF_000935625.1 Nanorana parkeri | reverse complement strand
GATGATATTTTGATGCAACATTTTGTATGCTGTTAATTCCAGCAATGGATGCACTAAACTGCTTACTGAGTTTCTATTTAAATAGATAAACGTGAAATATCACACTCCAATATCTGTTATAGAAATAAGGTTGATGGCTGACTAGATTTTAGAGGCATTAAATTCTGCTCTTGATTTGACTCAGCAGCAGAACCGAGTGCTTGTGCTATCCTTATCCAACTTATCTCGTCTTGACCATTGCAACTCCCTCCTCATTGGCCTTCCACTACACAGGCTATCCCCCCTTCAGTCTATCATGAATGCAGCTGCCAGACTCATTCACCTAACCAACCGCTCAATGTCTGCAACCCCCCTCTGTCAATCCCTGCACTGGCTTCCACTCGCTCAAAGGATAACATTCAAAATATTACCAATCGCTTACAAAGCCATCCACAACTCTGCTATATCTCAAACCTGGTCTCAAAGTATCACCGCTCGTCCCAAGACCCCCTGCTTTCCAGCTCCCTTGTCATCTCCTCCCATGCTCACCTCCAGGACTTCAGTAGAGTCTCTCCCATCCTCTGGAACTCTTTACCCCAACCTGTCCTTCTGTCGCCCACCTTGACTGCCTTTAGGCGTTCCCTAAAGACTCATCTCTTCAGGGAAGCCTATCCCACCTCAACCTAACCACTCAACCATCACGTTCTCAAACAATTCATCCCCACACTACTACCTCCTCGTGTATCACTTCCCCCTCCCTTTTAGATTGTAAGCCTTCATGGGCAGGGCCCTCCTTACCATCTTGTCTTGAATTGTATTGTGATTATAATATCTTCCTTATATTGTAAAGCGCTGCGCAAATTGTTGGCACTATATAAATCCTGTATAATAATAATAATAACAAGCTGATTACGCACCAAATCTGATCATTTTAGTTCACTTGACTATTAATCAAATTTGTCACATATTTAGCTTACCTTACTAAAAATGAGAGGGAGTGAGATCAAGTGCAATAAGCACTGTACAATTTCAATTTTCATTCGGGATTGTCCCTCTGCTACTGAACCTATTGAAAAGAACATGTATTGCTCTGCAAGCTTGCATGTCTTGGAACTTAAAGGTACATTATAACTTTCACATTACTCTAACAGAGCAGGTCTTCAAGGTATGGGGAACATGTGGCCTCCTCCAAGTGACAGTGCTCGGGCCTGATTACAAATCACCTTCCAGGGCAGCAAACTGTCATCTTTCCTTTTCTCCAAGCCACTCTTTTTAATTGCCAGGAGTGAGGGAATAAAGCCCTGTGTAAGGTCCACGTCTCTTCAGTTGGAGTTTCTTTGCTACCTGTGGCTGAATGGAGCAACAGAGCAATGAAGGAAAGGTGAGCGTGTGCTGCTGTGGATGGGGGTTATTAAAGCAGATCTGTTGTTTTGCCCTACATGTTTCCTGTAAGATGAATTTGCATAATGCAAGCTAGCAGTTTGGAGTTCTTAGGGATAATAAATAATAATAAAATAGACATACACCATAAAATGCATATACCTGGCTTAAAGAAAAGTAAAATAAATGTTAGTTAAAAGGTTAGCCCTAGAAATGCCAGTAGGTTATATATTCATGTCCAAGTACTTATGTCCAAAGCTGAATATTTTAATATGTCTAGAAGTGCACCAGGCATTTTTTTTTGTTATATAGACATATATTATAGTTCTATATTATTTCTACATTATGCATCAACTAAGAGAAAGATGGGGTTTTGAAGGTGTCATCTAAAGAACCCAGAGGACCTAGTTCAACATGATAACACAAAAGTCACATATTATATATTTTTTTAATATAATATGTGACTTTGGTGTTATCATGTTGAACGCGAGGTCCCCTTGCATTCTTTAGATGACACCTTCAAAGCCCCATATTTCTCTTGATGCATATTGTATATATAGGGGTGTGGTGTCCCTGTTCGTGTGGTGATTCAAAATATTTTGCATAATAGTCATTTCTACATACCTGGCAATCTAACCTATGGCTCCTGAGATGCACAGAAGAGGAATTCTGACAGTCCAGTGGAATGTTCCAGTAGCCTCTTATGTTACATTTTACCATGTACGGTCAGTACTTTATTTTATTGTATTAGTAAAGTCTGTGATGGCAAAAACAAAATCAATTGCTGTGGCTGGGCAGACCTTTATTTCACATGTTTGACCATTCAGAAGCTAGTGAATGATAACAATTTAAAATTACAAAATGCATTTTCTCAGGGTAAATTAAAAGTACATCATGCGGTTGCTGTCAGTGAGGCATCAGTTCTATGTACTACAAAGGAGGGCTCCATTCAAAAGATTTGGCTGGATGAGAATGAGTGACATCAGGTATGTAGAAATTACTAATCTTGAACTAAAATATATGTCTATCTACCAAAATTATGGCTGGTGCACTTCTAGACGTATCCATATATCCAGCTATTGAACATAAGTACTTGGGCGTAAATATATAACCTATTGCTATCTAGGGGTAATCTTCCAACTAACATTTATTTTACTATTCCATACGCCAGGTATATGCATTTTAGAATTTATGTTTATTTTACTACTATTTATTATCTCTAGGAACTCCATGTTTTCCTTAATAAATCACAGAATCGTCTGTGGAAAATTCATCGATGTCATGTTGTGCCGGGCATGAAAGCCCTGATTTCAAAACTGAGCTAATTTAAGAAAACAGTTTGAAATCCACATAAATTACAATGTCCAGTTATTTGTAACCACAGTGACCTCACTCCAGAAAATGCAACTTCCACTAGATGGGGGCTCTGACCAGAAGGCAGCAGGAGAGAGAGAAAAAAAAAGGCCTGGGCTAATTCTATGCAGATGCCAACCACCGGAAGATTTCTGAGAAGAAAAAATGAAAGCCATTCACTCTTTCAGTGACACGGGCCTTTGATACCAATACACAGTTATTTGGACAGAGAGCTTAGGGTCAGGAAAGCATATAAAGATTGGTGATTAGAGAAATACAATATTAGTAAAGTGTGGCGCGCTAGTAAAAGAAACTCAAGCTTTTATCATTGTATGGCTGGATCTCCCCAGGGCTATTTATATTAGATATTGAGTTAAGCATAACTTATTTAGGCTAAGCATTCCAGAAAACAGTTTGATGTGTGCTACTGGAGGAAAGTAAACACAAAGGAAAAGGAAACAGATCTGATTTTTCTACAGATAAAAATGGTGTAATTTAATTTAATTATCCCGTGCATTTTTGAAGAATTAAGAAGGGAAGGTATTTTGCAAATGTTCCTTTCAACTTGGAAAAAAATACAGATTATTAACTTGCACAGAAAGTTGTTTTTTTTTTGGTGCATAAATACCATTTATCTTCCTGCAAGGTTCATACAATGGGGCTGATTTAGTAAAAGAATACAGTCTGTTCACTTACCAAGGTGAATGTTCACTTTGCACAGTGTATGTTCATGTAGCAAAAGGAATGTTAGCAAACATCGTTATTAGAGTTATTGAACCTGTGTTCACTTTAGATGCCTAAACACAAGTGGGAGATTTTAAAAAAATGGATTTTTCCTAGGTCATTAGTTAATTGACGTGAACATTTATTCACTTGGCGTATTTACTAAGCTCAGTGGACATAAACTTTGCTAATGAACCATCTCCCCTCTTTTTGTACTGCAAGCCCACTGTGCAAACTTAACATTAAAAATATGATAAAAGTTTTTTAGATTGGGATTTTTTTTATTTCATAATAGCATCCATCAACTCTGAACATACAAGCTTAAATGGTTTATCCACACTTCCTTCCATTCTAAATCTGGCCATACATGGATAGAAAACAATCATTTTTGTAATGTTAGTTGGCTTTAATAGTTATTTGGGATAAACTGACAATCATTTTTGACTGTATTAATTAGTGATGGGCCGAACACACCTGAGTTCGGGGATTCGGGTACTGCCCTGGGGGACATATATCAATGAAATAAACACTTTTAAAACATACTGTTTTTAAAGAAGCAGTGATTTTAAAAGAGCTTGAAGGGAAACAATAAAAATGAAAAATTCCTTTAAATATCGTGCC
>NW_017306332.1:971365-1010239 GCF_000935625.1 Nanorana parkeri | reverse complement strand
CCCCTTAACCTGCCTGTGAAGTGGCGCATCTGTACGATATATAGAACCTGCTGCAGCAAAAATGACATTGATAAAGGGAAAAAAAGGGTGCGGTTCCCCCTCCCAAACAGTACTAGACCCTTTAGGTCTGGTAGGAATGTTAGGAGGCACCCCATTTAAAGAAATGTGTGGGTTCCCCCCAAAAGTCATACCAGACCCTTAAGTCTAGTAGGAATTTTAGGAGGGACCCCATTTAAAAAAACAAAACAAAGTGCATGGGCTTCCCTCTCAAAGTCATACCAGGCCCCTAAGGTCTGGTAGGAATGTTAGGGAGGAACCCCACCCCCAAAAGTGGGTAAAAAAACGTGGGGCACCCCCTAAAATTCCCAACCAGGCCCTTGATCCGAGCACCGGCCTGGCAGGGCAGGAAAGGGGGGGGGGGAGGGGGCACCCACATGCAGCCCCCCCTTCTGAATGAGTAGGGGTACTTGTACCCCTACCCATTCACTAAAGGGTTAAAATGAATTGTAAATAAAAAGACCAGACTTTTGAAAAAATCCTTTCTTTGAAAAAAAAAAGAAAACAAAGGATTTTTGTCCTTTAATGAAAAAAACTCCAAAAAAAGGGATCCACCGGATAATCCTAAGGTCAATCATGATGTCCAGCGTTGTCCACGGCGACGATGGCGACTCAACAAAATATAAAAAAATAATTAGAAATAATTTTTAAAAACCAGAAGCTCCCGACAAACTCCCGACGCAGAATGGCATTCTGACAGATGGTGGCAAAATATAAACAAGTGGGTGGAGCTAGCAATGACATCTATGCTAGCTCCGCCCAACTGTTTACTTTTAATAAACAAAAGTTCTCACATTGGGAGATTTCACTTCTGTTCCTGTAACAGAGACAGTGGCTCAACATATTTTCTTTCTTTCAGACCTCATGACAATGGTCCCCAGGTGTGAAAGAGGGAGTACATCTCTAACGGGGACATAGATAGCAATATAAAACCTGACAAGGATTCTAACCTTTATCACGCTACGAAAAGCTAAAAAACTTTAGCTGGGGGGATGGGGGGGTCTTTTATATTTAGATGATAGGCCTAATTGTGCACTGTATCTAATTATACCCAATTGGTATGTAGAATTCTGTGTAAATATCTCACCAAAGAGGATACTTTCACCTGGTAAAACTTAAGGAGATTGCAAAGAATTCAACTTAAAACTTTCTGGGCAAGCATAACTTAAATGTACATTTGAAGGCTCTGTAAATTGAACTATTTTGTCAGTTTAAAAATAAATGTATTTATTTATGTATTAAACTGCAGTTTTCCCCTAATTACATAGCTGTTTATTTCTACATATTAATCATATTACTGCTCAGGTTCCAACTTTAATAGAACAGAAATGCACCACTTAAAAAGCACCAGAGAAAACATCCCTATACAGACTAACAGGAGTATGGTAGTTAAACACGCGTATGCATGGCTCAGATCTGCCACTAATCTCAAGTCATTTATCTTTATTATTAAAAGATAACAAGGATTTGAAGGCCAAGCCCTGTTTATGTGAACACTAAGATCCTCTCTAATGTAGTTTCCTCTATTACTTTTTCTTTTAATTAATTTATGTATATCAAGATGAAGGGAGTCTCCCATAGCAGATGAACTCCAGGACAGGCAGAAAAATAAATCACCTCTTCCCTGTCAATATGCAGAATCTCGCAAGCTGCTTGGAAGGGAGATTTGCTTAGCTCACTTTCCAACTTATTCCTCCTTTAAGAGTGTATGTCATGTGCCTCTTAACACATCTTATCAAGTGCAACCATCGGAATTTGATATAAACCAGCTCTTGACCACTTCTTGACCCCTGTAAGCTTTAAGAGCACCTTTCTCCTCTGTCTTTTATCTCATTAAGGATTCAGAGAAAAATGAGACAGAGGAGAAAAAATACATTGCATTACAGCCAAAGTGGTCAAGTGTTCCAGCGATATTGATGACAGGTACTCCAGACCCTTTTGTCTCTCTTCCCTCTTTTGCCTTGGTTGACATGCAGCAAACACACTTTTTCATTTACTTTACAAACTGTTCCTCCATTTAAAAGAAATATGAGGTCAGAAGAAATAAAGCCATCATTGTACAAACAGTGCAAGTGTTTTATTGATATAGGTATTGAAGATCTTTATGGAGAACCTACATACAAACTATATCTAAAATCAATGTTGGGTTAGGTTTGTTGAAATGCCTATCAGGTTTTTTCCTTGCCATTTGTGTCCAATTAGGGAGATTTCCCTCTACTTCTTGTTTCTTGTAGGCACAACAGAACGCAAAAGAGAAATCTCTACATAGTGAGGGAAATCCCCTTTTATACAGCTGTCACTGGAACTAGGACGTTCTCCTCTCTATTCTTGTTCTGATGACAGCATTTTGGATTTTCCCTCGCTTTCAGTCCTAGTGATATTGCTCACCAGAACAAACAGAGAGTGTGAATTTCCCCAGCAGGGACATAGACAGCAATAAAAACCTGACAAGGGATCTAACTAGATTCTTCCAGTAACAGCACACCCTGTTAAGGCCTTTTAAATCTGCCACTGAAAGCATTTTGTTATATCTGTTTCATACGTGTGTAGACCCTTCCATCCTAAGTGGAGTGGCTACCGAAATTTAGGGGGATATTCACAATGCTAGCTGAAGGATCCGAAGTGACAGCCAACCCGGGGCGAAAGGCCTCCAGAAGGCCGGCCGAACGCCTTGCAAGTAGCAGATGGGCGGAGCCAGTGGTGATCTCACGGCTGGCTCCGCCTAGTTGTAATGAGAGATCAGCGTCATTAAACAATGACAACTGGGCAGAGCCGGCCATGACATCGCAGCTCGGCCCCATTGTTGTTTTTTTTCTTTAAAAAAAAGACAATTCTACTTTTTTTCTACTTTTCATTGATATCCTACTCTGCTTGGTACCGAGCAGAATAGCCGAGCCCAATGCCGCTCGGTGGCATTCGTGTGCTCACTCAGTGCCAGTCGGCCCCTATAGATGTTGGATCGGCTGAGTCGAAGTCTTTCTGCACTTCTGCTCAGCCAAACATGCATAGCAGCTGAAGCCAGCCGATGTATGGCTGAAATCAGCCGTACAAGCCTGAAGTGAATAGCCGAACTCACTTCGGGTGGGTTATTCACTTGGTTGCCTTCGGCAGCTTTGTGAATAACCCTGTTAGTGTTGCTAGCACTGTAATCAGTCTGACTGATTTGTAGTCTGGCATCATCTGGTTAATTCTAGGTGTTCTCCTATTGTTTGCACCTACCTGTGAGTGGGGTGTGTCCCTGCCATTGAGTAGGGCAGTCAATAGGGAAACATTAGGAGTGTCTATGCCTCTTCAGCCAATAACTAATGATTTTGTGGCCAGTGGTGCATGCTGGGTGCTGACATTTAGTCTGCCCCTGGGCTAAGCCTAGGGGTAGGATGTACAAAGATGGAGAAGGTGACTAGGCCTCAAGCCTGCAGGAGGCCAGATGTGGACCTAGGTGGGCTCTGGAACTGTCTGGGAAGGAGAACCAGAGGAGCCCTCTGACTGCTGGAGGTGCCAGGAAGGCCAAGGTGGCATGGACCTCAGGAACAAGTCTGGCATCTCTCCCAGGGAAGATCTCATTCACATCCCCATTCAGTTGTTGTTCTACTGCACAGTGTCATCCTCGGTTCTACTGAAGTATTCCTGCACTATGGAAGCCTGAAGGGATTCGTGAGTCTGGAGTCTATGTTTTGCTATGGATGTCTGAAGCCCTATACCCTCTCTCCCAATAAAGCATTTAAAAAGGCACTTAAAGTGACTGGAGCCCAATTTACTGTTTACAACCCACAACTCGGCTAAGGCTCCACCCCTGAGAGGGAAATGTCAGCCCTCCCATCCCTTTGGGGGTCCCTCTCTGGTACAGCTAACACATCTAAGTACTGGTCAGCAGCAATATATTACATATATAGGTTTAGATAAGCTTTAAATGAAAAAAATAATACAAGATGGAATGTGCTGCATTGCTTTATTATTATGGGTTCCTGGTAACCAAGAGATTGCCATCTATGGTTTATTGTCAGCTTACCTCTCACCTATAGAGTGACAGTGAGTTTGATGCAATCAGTCAATGTTATATAACATAACTCTGGCTCTGATTTTATTTTTCTCACTGACTACACCACAGTCAGAAATTCCCAACACATCACGTATTAGAAATGCCATATTTCTGTTTCAATTCTGCAGTTTGACTATCCCGATGCTTTTTCTCAAAAATGCAAAAGCAAGCTCTGTAATTTATTACAGCACCAGCAATTCAAGATGTTATGCTTGGATGATTTGCAAGCAGTTGGTTAGCAACATTCCAGAACCTTTTGCTTTCATTGGCTACTGGGTTATTACCCTCAATTTGATTCTCTAAATCTGTGTTTAAAAACAGTTTAACAACACTTTGATTTTGTTTTAGAAGCAGTTGTGTGTTCTTCTTGTTAAGACGCTGAATAACTCGAAAAAAATAGATTTTTGGAAAGCCGTTAGTGACTAAACCAGATCTTCGTGTTCATGATCATTATTCATCTACTATGCTGGCACAAAACAAATAAATAAAATAATGTGGCTGAGAAGCAAAAAAGTTTGATCAGTTAATGTATGCTTGTCAAATGAAGCATTTTAATTTGCTTTTATGCATTTCTAGTTGTTGAGTGCACTACAAAAATAACAAAGTCAAACAAAATACCATTATAAATAAAGTATTAACTGATATCTGAAGGGGCTGAAGTGAACCTTTTAGAACTGTTTATTTTATTAAGAACTTTAGTAATTGCAAGACAGTACTGCCTGAAATGTGTATATCATATACTAGGTCTTAGATCCCATTCCAATTGTTTTATAAATTACCAGTTGTAGCCAACTGACACTGGAGAGGCTATCTCACCTAAAACTAAAAACATAAAGTGGACCTGACCACAAAAACTGAAGATTTGTTGTAGAGATTTCATGATGTCACTACTCTGCTGCTCACTGTTCTCCTTGCAGGAGAGGAAGCTGTACTGAGGAACTACACTGCAAGAATCTCCCTGTTACCGCATTATCCATAGCACCTATAGGCACAGGCCTACTATGTCTAAAGGTAAATCTGGTGCTTCCTTTCAATATACCTTGAAAGTGTTATGTTATGTCTGTTCGATAAGTGGGAAAAAATACCTGTTGATTCATCCAGAAATCTCATAAGCTGATAACTGCAGGTGCTCTCTGCCTTTACTATTCTGTTATCAGTTAGCATTGTTCCCAGTACTCTCTGTGGACTAGAGAACACATCCTCCCTCTGTTCTGCAGTCCTAAAACACTTTATTTCTTAGGGCAATACCTCCATAGATACAGTAGGGTGAGTATTGTATCGTAAAGACAGCAGGTGAAAACACAGGGGAAAAAGAAAACTAAGGGGTCTATTCACTAAGCTGCCGTAGGCAGCCGAGTGAAAGACCGACCTCAAGTAAAGTGAGCCGAACACTGTTCGGCTATTCACTTCAGGCTGGTACGGCTGATTTCAGCCGTATATCGGCTGAAATCAGCCGTACATCGGGTGGCTTCACATGGCTTCGGGTCGGCCGAACATGCTCAGCATGTTGGGCCGACCCGAAGTGCAGGAGGAGTTCGACTCAGCCGATCCAACATCTGGATCGGCTAAGCCGAACCTCCGGCAGGCTACTCACTGCTACTCAGCCCTCCCCTCTCTGTTCCTTCAGAGTTCAGTTGTCAGTCAGGCAGCGGGGTGGATCCTGATATTGTCGTGATCTTTTTTCCCAGCAGCAGCTTGGCTCTGATCTCTCAGCATATAGCGGGCAGCAGCCCTCTTTATGCTGACTTTTGGTATTTTATTCCACCTTTATACAACCATGGTTTAATATGAATATAGCCCAGCACTGCAGACTAAAGAAAATGCCTTGTTGAAAAGATTTAAGGGTAAGCAACAATATTGCATGCTCAGCAAAACCCAGCATGATTGCAGCCAAACCCGTGTTCCTTAGTAAATGTTTTATATTTTTGTGCTCCTCCATGTCCTTAAAAAAAGCCCAACTAAACACTAAAATTACCGCAGCTTTGTGTTAGTAAATCTAGTTTTCAAGGTGACAAACCTCAAAATTTGTTCATGAATTGATCTGTTTCACTTCATCATGGAATTCTCCTTATTTTTTTCCCTCTTAGGCAAGTACTTAAGTCAAGAATCGAGCAGTTACCAGGAATCTTTTAATGCTTTCCTCACCTCAAATAGTTGGCCATTCTATCAAAAGCTATTTTTTTTTTATATCCGCGGCCACGGAGCACATAAGCCACCCACTAAAGCAGAGGTGCAGTCTTGGCTGCTAAGGCTTCTTTTTAATATATCTCTATATATAAAAATAAAAAGAAATACAGAATCTACGAGTCAGCATAGTAACAACGTACTTGTAAAGAATTAATCTTTTGTAAGACTGTTATAAATTAGTCAAAGCTTTATTTGAACACTCGGTATTACCAATTAAAGCAGACTTTGCATGAAAAAATACATTCTAAGCCACCTATATTACCCATTTTATGCAGAGAGCTTGGTCATGCCCACTCTATGATGTTGTTTACAATTTAGTATAATGTCATACTGACAACTGCCAGTCTGTTATGATATGATATGTTGACAATCTTTCTCCCCAGTTCTGGCTACACTGCCTGGTGACATATCACTAGACTTCAGAGGCAATAAGGAGAAGATTAAGTAATATTTCTGTCTTTACAAAATCACACTACTCAAATACAACAGTTCCTACTTAGAGGATGCAGATCATGCGTAGACCAAACAATGGCAGTGCAGGATATGACAATTAATATGAAATTAATAAATGCAGAAAAATATTCTATTTAGTCTAGATATACGGTACATGTAAAACATACCAGTTTGATGTACAGTAAATGATACCAATATATGGTAATGTTTTTTAAAGGTTATGGTATATTTGCTTGTAACATATGCTCGTTTTTCTTCTATCGTTCCTCTCTCTCCCCTTTATATTTTTTTTTTTTTTTTTACATTGACTCACTTTCTGATGCAGAAGCCACGGCATGCCTTTCTGGAAATCAGTGATGGGGTTTCCATAGTAACACAATGGCTGGATTCCTCCTTGTGGCCTGCTGCCCAATAGGACGTTATTGATTCCCATCAACTCGTAAGTTGAAAGTAGAGGCAGTATTTATATACAGCCTATGGGGTTGCGGGACACATGCATGGAGTTGAAAATGATTTTTTGCCACTAAAAAAAAGATAAGGCTGGGAAGAAAGTTTTAAACAAAGCCTACAAATTTGAAAGGCAAATATACATTATTATTTTTAAAATGACATAGAGGGCTGAGAGGAAGGATGTCATCTAGTGCACAACTGAACTTTTCCTTTAAAGTGGTATTAAGGTCTGGGCGTTTTTTACCTTAATGCATTATCTGCATTAGCGTAAAAACTGCCCAGAACCTTTTTCTCCCCCAGTCACCCTCCGTCACCCCCCACACTTACCTGTCAGCGACACTCGTCCCCGCCGCCGGTCCCAAAGTGATCCTCAGTTCCCTGTATTTCCTGGTTGCAGGGGGAGGATACTGATGGCAGAGGAGCCATAAGCTCCTTCTGCCATCAATCAAAGAGATAAGGGGAGTGGCCTGCCACAGGGCTGTGTGTGTCTATGGGCACACACAGCCACTGCGGGCTCGAGCGCGCAGGGGTGCCTCCATTAGAACGATGGTGGCACCCGTGCAGGGGGCGGGAGGAAGACTGCTACGGGGACCCACTAGAAAATTAGGAATTTAAAACTTTTAAAGAAAAAGAGCAACAACCACCACAAAGGTGGGTGGTCCTAATAGCAACTATTTAAAAAAAAAAAAAGAAGGTTTAATATCGCTCTAGGGTAATACATTAATTGAAAATACACTATACTTTTCCTTAAAGAAGAACTCAGAGCATGTACAAAATGAACCCTTGCAGTGGGGCTAGCCCCACACTGCAAGGGTTAGCTGCTTGTTTTTCTCTAGGGTCTAAAAAAAAAAAGAAAAAGATATACACACCTGATCCTTGGTCCTGTGGCAGTGACCGCTCACCTCAGATCCTGTCAGTCCCGGCACCGCTGTCCCCCCTGCAGGATAACCGGCAGCGGCTACGGAGGGAGAGGGGCGCGGCAGCAGTGGCACATTTTAGTGTTATACAAGTGATCGGCTAGCTATAGAGCCACCCGAACGCTTGTATGAGACAGCCGGCAACGGCTGTTATCCTTCCCGTCAGGTTTGTGGTAGTACGCTCCCGCTAGGGGGGGGGGTCGCCGGGAAGGATCCGCCGTCCGCCAGTAATTTTACAATGGGCGGACGGCAAGGGGTTAAGGAAAAAATAATAGATGTATTTTCTAGACGTGCATTCGGATTCTAACCTGGAAGTCAACGAAAATCAGTTGATTCGGCGGTTCGTCCGAATCCGACATAACGAATTTAATATATGCCCGAATATACTAAAACTATATTCGGGCATACATAAATTTGTTTTCAGAATACGCCGGTGGCCATATTGGTGCATGCCCGCAGCCATATTAAAGGTGGAGCGTGTGACGTCACATGACATTGACGTCACACGCTTAAAGAGCGGCGGCCTAATCAGCCGCCGGCGTGTGTGCCACCATTTTGGAGTAGATTTTGGTATACACCAAGATGGCGGCGCTCGAACATGCGAGCACCGCCATCTTGGTGTATACCAAGGTCTACTCCAAAATGGCGCGCTGGCGGCCGATATGGCCGCTGCTTGTTCTGTGCTTTTAGTGTGCCGTTTCGGATTTGGAGGCTCGTTGCCTCAGAATCCGAAACAACATCAAAATTTGTTTCCTTTGATGAAACGAATGAAAACGTTTTTCATTTTTATTTGTTTCATTTGGAAACATATTTTTTTGTTGTGCACATGTCTAGTATTTTCCATGGAAACAAATGAATTGTCTAAAGTCCTATCGGTTGTTCTAGGCAACTTAAACACTTTTCCGAAGCTATACATCACAGCATCCACTAATTAATCAGTTTAGGATGTTTGAGGCCAATATAGGTTCGCTATTGGCAATAGTTTAGTAGATCCCCTCTGGAATCTAAATTATAATTACCAGCACTCTAAATTAGAAACAGGTTGTTTTGCAGCCAACTACAGTTTCATTGCTTCAGTATTCCTTCACCTTTCTGCACAAAGTGTCCTATCTACACTCCAGGTTTCCTGCAAGGCCCATCATTCCCTAGGTATAAATATTTGCCTCCATCTGTGGCTCAGACATACTCTTGCTAACCTTTTAGAGGTTGTGGTTAGCCACGGAGAGGGTGGAGAGCAATTTTTCTCTTACAAATTATCTTCAAAGCCAGTTTCAATCATATTTTATTTAAAAAGAAAAAAAAAATCTATTCCCCAGAGAGCAAAGCAGATTAGAGTAGAAGACCGAGTCTCTTAATTACATATTTGACTGTTTGCATACAACACAGCAGAATGCCATGTAATTACCTAACAGTGTTTGGAGATACTGAAAATTTCGGCAAAGTGAAATTATAACTTTAAATATAAAATGATATCACTAATTATTTTTAGCAGACTTGGAGGGCTGCACAATGGATGTGTAAGTGTTATGTTATAGATTTAAAATAAACTCCTAAACGAACGCATACCTGCCAGTCATCTTGATTTTGAGGTGTTACTCATGCTAATGCTCAGACCACAGAAGGGTGTCTGTTTAATGAAGTAGCAGAGGTTTGTAGTTAAATTCAAATTTACATTTAGGAGTATTGTAGTACATATTAAAAGCTACACGGATTGGATATCAGTTTGGAAGATGAATGACCGGTCAGGGCCCTCCTAACCATCTTGTCTTGAATTATATTGTAACTGTAATGTCTTCTTTATATTGTAAAGCACAATCACTTTATATTTTAAGCACTATATTAATTCTTAATATTAATCATAATAATTACACTTACATATGGACATGACTGGGCAGAGATAAATTAAGTTTGCTCTGTTGGAGGGAAGGTACATACACCTTTTTACTTTATATTTGGTTGCATGTTGTAAACCAGTGATGGTCAACCTACTTGACATAAGGGGCCTCAAGTGAGTCCCCTGACATCACCAAAAGGCTGCACATGATATTCAGTGAATGCAATGCTACAGAAAGCTGCCAGGGACTGAAGAGAAGTAACAGGACATAGTCAGAAATTGTGAACATTCGACAGGTGTTGTTAGAGAATGAAGCCATGTTTTAGGAGACAGTCCTAACTTGGAGACATGTTACATGAGGCAGATAGAAATCAGTGCTATTACAGCCACCTTACAAGTGAATGCTTCCACATTTAGACAGCCCAAATATTTACCTGTGCAACATTTAATCCATTATAATAAAAAACACCCCAAATCATAAAAAGAGATGGACAGCACAGAAAAAAGTAAGATGGTGTGAAAAAAATAAAGCAGACCATTAACTACTAGACTCTACTGTTACTGGCCTAAGTAATTTCCAAAACAGTCCATTGTCTTCAGGGGCCAAGGGGGCCTCACAGTGTATGTCAAAAAGCTGCATGCAGCATTTGGATGCAGGTTGGGCTGCAGGGCTGTAGAGGGCATTTTAAACTGGTTTGCAAGATGACCAAACCTGAATACTGTACACTTAACATACAGTATTTTAGTCAGATTTTACCTTCTAACATTTGAGTTTAGCAGGTGACTGTTCGGTTTTCCTCTATCTTAAAGACAAACTCCAGACTTTTTCTAGGCTTTGAAGAGAGAAGGGGAGAGTTACAATTTCTGGTTTTTGGTTTTATTTCTCTATGTAGACCAGTTGAATAATTTGCCCTTGCTTCTTGGCTCTGTGATGTCCATATATAAAAAATGGTGGTGTGGTTGTCACCAGGACATGATGGCACAGACAGCAGTAAAAACAATATCAAAAGTTATGACTATTCCACTCTCTATAAGTCTGTTTTTGTCTGTGTCCCCACTGGAGAAATTTCCTATAATTTCCTGTATTCATAAGAAGCGAAACAAAAATGTCACCAATAGGCATACAGGCAACAATAAAACCATACAGAGTCTCTAATCCTTTTCCTACTCTATTCAAAGCGATATATTATGGAATTTTACATCCCCTAACTGATTTCTAAATGTACTGTATATGGATTAGGAAACATCACTAATTCACTCATATAATATCTATTAGCCACCATCAATAAATGATGGTGGCTAATAGAAAAATAATCAAGGTCTGCTGGCTTTTAAACCCCGCCCCCGTACAGGATATGGGAGGGGGGCGGGTTAAAAGCCAGCAGACCCTGATTTCAGTAAATACTGTCACTCCCTGTATCCATACAACTGTATTAGTCTACTTAATTTATAAGCTTCAGACATAGAAGGACAAGTAATTACTATTGCTACAGTCCCACTGTTGTCCTATTTGGCCTATCTGGGTCTATACAGCTGACTTTAGCTGTATAGAGTTCTTCATCTGGCTTTAGTATGGTCTAAAACACCAGAATCCCACCATCTGATTCTATCGTCAGTTATATAACAAACATACACAACGGGTGCAGACCAAAAGTGCGTTTTCACCTCCCAGAAGAATCCTCAAGTATCAGACGCACTTAGCCAGCGTACGTGTAAAATCAAGTTTTATTGTAGTTGTTCCAACATACAACCACCAGTAAACACCTCCAAACACTCCCCCATACCTTCTCCACTTACGCATTTCACCACATGGTCTTAATCACATATATAATTAGGTAAATGGGGTGTAACGCATAAAGGGAGAAGGTATAGGAGGTTTTTACTCATTTATTTATGTTGGATCAACTACAATAAAACTTGATTTTACACGTGCATCGGCTAAGTGCGGCTGATACTTGAAGAGTATGATGTATGATTAAAGAATGAAGGAATCAGATGATAAGTTGCAAGAAAAGCACCTGGTCAAGCCTTCTTCTGGTTTTAGTAAAAGATTAGATGGATTAGCGAGGGTAGAAATCCGTCCCTGCACCTGTTACCAGTGTGCATGAGTCTTACATTGTAGAATTCTCCATAGACAAATTACGTGAATCCTCTATGTCGTACAAATTATCATGCAATTTCTATGGAGCTGAAAAAATATAACTTATTAAATTCTTATCCACCAGCTTTATTTAAGATGTTCCTAATAAGTGCCCATTCACACCAGCTTGGTCCGCTGTGGTGTGTTAAATGCATGTGCATATATGCACGTTCCGTCGCTTGTTATCGTGCATTAGAGCAGCCCATTCATTTTAATGGGATGTCCAATTTCACAAAAATACTAAAAAATTGTGCATGCATCATTTTCAGCAGCACACCACAATGCATGTTATGTAGTTATACAAAGTTTAAAGGAGATGTACAGTCAACTATCTCTAGTAGGTTTACATAAGATTAGCTAATGTACACTTAGTATGTCTTTGTTTTACATGTGAGCTCCAGAAGTTTCAGCGATGAAGCTGAATTCCCAGTCTGTAGAATCTGTAGTAGCTTGTAATCATTGCCTTTAGACCATGTGTTCTTAACTGGGAATGGGAAACAATGATGGTGTGTGGGACTGAATGTCTAAAAAATTTAAAGTTTTCTGCATTATTGGACCTGATTTGTATCATATGAGATTGCAAGTAACATTGTCAGTATCTGGATCTCTATTCCATGTCACTAGTTGTAGCTAGGCTGTGTGCTTGTGATTTGCCATTTTTCTACATTGATTTTGGAGCCTGAGGAAGGGGATATAGGGACGTACTTGACAATCCATTGGAGGTCTGTAGCAGTGACGTGCGGTACCTCTTGTTCCAGGTGGATTTCCATGCTGTGTAACCTGTTAAATGCCGATCTGAATGGAGAAAAAGTTGTCAGCTTCAGACTTGAAGCTGACATCTTTTCCTCCATAATTCTAGGTGATGCTCGGCTTCACCTGCCTCCCCCGACCGCCAGTGGTGTATTTTGGTTTGGGGCTGCCCAAGGCAAGACAAAACTCGGCGCGCCCCCCCCACACTAAATGTACCCCACCCGGCTGTTGTCTCAGGTGGGCTCTGCAGGGTTTGTGGTGGGCTTTGCAGGCAGCGGAGCCCCCTATGGATTCTGCAGAGCCCACCACAGATCCTGCAAAGCCCCCTGAGACCCGGCAAAGCCCCCCACAGATCCTGCAGGATCTCAGGAAGGCTCTGCAGGGTTTGTGGTGGGCTCTGCATGCAGCGGAGCCCCCTATGGATTCTGCAAAGCCCACCACAGATCCTGCAAAGACCCCTATGGATCCTCCTGCAGAGCCAACCAAAAGGTATTGCACAGCACACCTGAGACTCTTTGGTGGGCTGTGCAGAATCTATGCTGGGCTCTGCCAGCACAGTCCTCTTACCTTGCACTATATAGATATTTATTACATATATTACATATATTACATATATAAAGTGTGTGTGTGGGCGGGGACACTGACTTGGGTTGTAATATATATATAAACAACCCCAGTCTATGTCCCCCCACACACATTTAACATAACTACCAGTGCCACCCCCCCTAAAATACAATCCAGAGCCCCTGGCCCCCCTCTTCTGCTTACCTTGTTGCGGCACATCGGTCCCGGTGATCGGTGGTCAATTGGGAAGGTCTGCTGCAGACCTTCCCAATCGATCCTGCACAATTCTTTCGGCCCACCTTCACTGAAAGAGCGCTGGCCGAAAGGATCCGAGTGTCGGCACAGACTCAGCTACACAGTCTGCATCCGACAGAGATGCAGACCGTGTAGCTTCTCCCGCAAGTCAGGTATGCGATCCGTGACCGCGTAGCTGACTTCTGAGCTGGCTGCAGGTCATAAAGTACCGGCTTGCGGGCCGCAACTGGTCCGCGGGCCGGTACATTGAGACCCCGGCATTTTTGCAGCTCCCTAGGAATCTGCCGCCCGAGGCAAACGCCTTGTTTGCCTCGCGGCAGATACGCCCCTGCCGACCGCACGTGCCTGGTCTGTAGTCATTAAAAGGTTAAGAACACCAGTTCTAAATCTACACAGCACTGCATCGAACTACACTTTGGGATAGCTTATGCTGTACAAAGTCCACAAAGTTCAGAAAAATTGGGATTGATTTACATTGGGAATTATTTATTTATTGAGACTATTTGTTTAGCAACATGAATGTTCACTGAGGTTAGTAAATAAGATGAAGCTGTCTTCAATCAATCATCCATGTGCTACCAAAAATCCACATTCTAATACATGATTGTGTATTCAAAGTGAAAACAGGTTTACCTTATTTAATAATTTACTTTACATTTATTGTGCCACAAGAAAAGCAATTGATCCTGGAATATTTCAATCACATAGTTGTGTGACTAAGGGGGTTATTCACTAAAGAGCCGAAGGATCCAGCCGTAGCTTCGAAACATACACTTTCAGCTATAGAGGTCTGGTTTATTCTTTATCTTATTTCTTGTAAATACGATTCAGAATAAAGTAGAAGAGTAAAATATTCTAATGTACAGGTGAAACTCGAATAATTAGAATATCGTGCAAAAGTAATTGCAGTAAGTGCTGCAAAAGGGGCCCAAACCAAGTACTGAGTACATATGCATGCTTGTACTTTTCAAAGGTCCGATATTGTTCTATGTACAATCCTTGTTTTATTGATTGCATGTAATAATCTACTTTTTTGAGGTTGTGGATTTGGGGTTCTTGGGGTTTTCATGAGCTGTAAGCCATAATCATCACAATTATGACAAATCACGGCCTGAATTATCTTGCTTTGCATGTAATGAGTCTATCTCATATATTAGTTTCACCTTTTAAGTTGCATTCGTGAAATAAATCAACTTTGCACGATATTCTAATTATTCGAGTTTCACCTGTATGACAAATAATCTCAAAGTATTTTGCATTTTTTTGTCTTTGCTATATCTGTTTCCACACAGTAAGCCAGCTCAGTATCTAGATCAATTAGAGCACCACCTAGTGGCCGTATCCAAAATTGCATCTAAGGAAATATTTTTTTGCTTAAGAAATGTGCCAAAGTTTGTGTTTATATAGTGCACATAAAAAGTAGTAAGTACACTAACTTTTGACACTGCATAAGGCTACCTAAATTACATGTATTTTTAATTTGTGTATGCCTCTTGGGCTTATTAAATAAAACTCGTTCAGCACCGGACAAATGGTTACCAAATTTGAATGCTACGGCCAGATCCTTCGGCAGCTTTGTGAATAGACCCCTAAGATTAGTTATTTTGTTTGTTTTTGCTATTGGACTACAATCTTACGTTTAGTTTTTAATTTGTATTGAGATATAGTCCTTCATGGGAGCAATCTTGGAATGGTGGCTACTTTACAACTCACACAGGGACCATGGGGAACAAAAGTAGCCACCCTCCAGAAGGAAGGACAGTGTCAGCACCAATTCAGAGATGATTTGAGGATCTACATCCGAGTGATACACAAATAAGATACATTTTTGTTAATTTAACTCCAGAATTTAGTGTCACTTTAAATAAATAATAATAACAGTGAAACAATTTAGATAGTGAAAACTGTAGTTTGCCCTAACATTAGTGGTCAGTGTAGATGTAACCCCTTATGTTGGTGGTTAGTGATGAGCGAACCTGGCAAGGTTTGGTTCGCTGCACGTTCAATGAACATCTAGGGAAGTTCGCAAATACCAAGCATAGTGCCAAACCCCACTGCAGTCTGATTTGGGAGCTAATTCTTGTAATTTTTTTTCTGGCTTTTTTCAAGCTAATGTACAAGTTGTTTTGTTTTTTTATAAACAGCAGGGGTAGCTGGGCATTGCCATGAGGAACATGTACCAATGCAAAACAACATTTATTTTAAATACCGTTCAATGGGAAGTGAGTCTTTTAAAGTGACTTATGGGGCAACACTAAAAATACACAAACCTGCTTTGTGGCTGTCTTAAACCTGTACATGAAGTTGTGGATGCAGTATGATTTACTTCTTTAAGAGTGACATTGTTCATTTACAAACAGCAACAAGACCAATCATTTAGCAATTGTAGCACTAACCGCACTAACTGACGGATCGTTGTAAAATAAATGGCCGGGGATCATAGGTGACGCCATTGACGTCATACTTTGGTCAATGGTGTCACCCAAGATCCCCGTTGGCTTGTTTACATACAGAAGCAAATGGAGATCTGTCATTTGTGATGGCAGTAGTGGCTAGGCAGCATCACCAGTTGGCAGGTTGGCAGGTGGGGCTCATTGTGATTGGCAGGGATCGACATCGCTGGATGATGTGAGTGATGTTAGATTTACATCATGTGACTTTCTTTAATTTATTTCTGTGTTCAATAAAGGTCTTTTTTTCACAGTGTGCTTGTTTTTATTTACTTTTTAAAATTGTCAATTCTTTTTAATTAAGGAAAAGTTCTTTATTAAAAAAAATTAACAATGTCCCTCAATGTAAATCCAATCATGATGAGACCTGTCTGACAATGTTGAGTAATGACCATTGGTGTATCCAGGGGATGGCACATATGGCACATTCCCTGCGTGCCACTTGAAAGGAGGGCTTTTCCTGACCCACAGATGTGGCTGACTTTTTCCCCCTCTCCCATAAACATCTCCCCACTAGGCTCTTAGCAACCAAGGACTCTGACCAGCATCCCACCCAGCTCCTGGCAGCCATTGAAATCACTGGTTGCCAGGAGCTGGGTAGGACCCCAGCCAGAGCTTTCCAAGTTGCTAAGACCCAGACAGAGAGATATGTAAGGGCCATACACATCTCCCCACCCAGTGTTTAGCAACCAGAGCAAGCAGGGAGATGACTATGTGGGTGGTACTCCAGCCAGAGCATCCCAGGTTACTAAGGGCTAGGTGGGGAGATGTGTATTCCCCTTACACATGCCCCCACCCACCTTTTAGCAACCTGGAATTGCTGTGGCCGGCGTCCCACCAGCTCCCGGTAGCCAGTGATATCACTAGTTGGCAGTTGCCGGGCGGGACACCCAGCAAGCAATTTATTGTAGATTCACCTCTGCCAATGACTACCTTCCAACCAACGATTCTGCCCTGCTGCTACTCTCATCACAAATGACACATCACAAGCTCCCCAGACAGCATCTGTATGTACACAAGTCATCAGGGATCCTGGATGACGTCATTGACTAAATATAGTATCGATGACATCATCCAGGATCCCGTCATCTTGTTTGCATACAGAAGTCAGCTTGGAATCTGTCATATCAGTTAGGGGGAGTAGTGCTAAACAAACATACTAACTTTAAACATCCAGTCAGATTCAAAGCAAACCAGATTAACATTTGCCTAAATTATGTTTTTAAAGCAAACACTCAACCAGCATAAAATGGCTCCTTTAATAAATCAGCCCCCAGTATTTTGAGCATTCTTGGAGCATTTATGTTTTCTACAAATCCCTTGAAATTTCTGGTGCCATATTTGATATTCCTGTCAGCAAGGTTGCATCTAAGTACAGGGGTGTACCTAGCATAGCATAGCACCAAGCCAGAGGCACTGGGGGGGTTGGGGGGGGGTTGTTCTGGTGGTTACATTCCAGCTGGAGGGGATAACTGCGCTCTGGCCAGTGTCCTGGTGGTGCACTGGCCAGTGTCCCACCCAGCCAGAGCATCCCACTCAGCTCCTAGCAACTAATTACATCAATGGTTACCAGAAGCTGGGTGGGACACCAGCCAGAGCATCCCAAGTTGATAAGAGCTGGGAGGGGGAAATGTGAATGGCCCTTACACATCTCCCCGCCAGGCTCTTAGCATCCTGGGACACTCTGGGTGGATAGGGGGAGGCAGGCATGTGACCCAAAGAGATGCCAACTGAGGCATTAGCCTCAGACTGCCTTATTATACAGACGGCCCAGCCTATCAGCAAAACCCGTAATAAAAAATCAAGAGAAAATTAAAGAGAAATGGGAATGGCAAGCACAAAAGGTAAAGAAAAAAAGTCTGAAAGATATATACCAAATCATTAAACTGGAAGAAACCAATTTAATATAAATGTTTAATTCAGTCCATAAGCACCTCGGCGGGAAAATCACTGACGACTGGCTCCTGGACCCCAAGGGTAACAGGATAGGTATCAAAGGGCCACAGGTTGGGTACCAGTAATTTTGAGTAAATGTCCCAGCCTGAGGAATGTTGACATCATGAATAAAAACAGGCCAAAAAAACAAAGTTGCATAAGACTTATAAAAACAAAAATAGTTCCTGAATTTACAAACACAAACAAAACAATAAAACATAATTCATCAGAGAAAAGCTTTTCATTGCAGTTCATAGAAATAGCTTGAGAGCTATTTAAACATTCTATGTAATATGTAATATGTGAAACATTTCTAAAAATTTTTGTAAGACACATTAGTATTTTAGAAAACAATCTTTTTTTCCCAAAATGTATGACTCTCCGAGTGCCCCTGACTCCTGACATCCTGTTTAAACCCCCCACTGAAATGCCTTCAAGCACAGCTGCATAATTGACCTTCGCTAGGTAGATATATCCGTCACTGGCTAATTCCTGTCTCGCTCTACACCGTTTCTTGCACGCTAAAGAAATGATTCATTCTTATTTCATTCTGTCATGATAAAAAAACATTTCATTTTTCTAGCATTTGCCTAGTAGTTTTAGAGAACAGGAGCAAATATGTGTGGAAAAATGTTTGGAAGTGTATGCAAAGCTTGTGCTCCATATTGGTGTGTTATTGTATAGTGTATACACTACACGTATTATTGCACAGTATATAGTAGACCGTTACATTGGTATGCAGAGTAGATTGGAATTGGCAATTCCAGCTGCTTTGAAGCATAATAAGATGAGCGGTGGATTGGGCTGTCTGAAATTTCCATTAGTTCATGTTTGGACCAATGCTGGCTATACACAGCTTGAGGTCTTGGAAGCACCAACTGACTCGACAAAAGTAAATAAACAAATTGAAGGAGCCAGATGGAAAAATGTTGGCCAAACTTTGACTTTATCCAATCAGATCCTGCTAGTGCCGAGTGTCTGAATACAATAGCCGTTAGCAGAGATGCCTCCAGTCACACTGTTTGTTCCACTGTTACTATAAGAATTCACTCTCCAACCCACGGGCTGAACAATAGAAATCTATACGTGTATTGTTGACTTTAGTTATTGTGTGGAGATATCTATTGATGATGTCAAATTGGTAAGTAAAATATGTTGCCCTAGGTCCGTGTTGCAATTACTGATTAGCAATGATGATGTCCAATTACCATGCATATGGGAAGGGAGATTGATATTAGAAATATTACAGGCAACCATGTCAGTCGGCAATGTTGTACAGTGCTTAAAAGTCATCCAAATGTACGACCATCATGTAATGCTAAACGTCAGACAAACATCTAAATACTCAAAAAAATTATACAAAGAAGCTGATTCACTCACTAAAGGATTTGAATTTCTGCCTATTCCACTGCCTATTCTTTTCAACATATTTGCATGTAGGACAACTGCAGCTCCCAGAGTGCTGCTGTATAGGAGAACAAAAGAGGCTGATACAAAGTCATATTCAAGTATTGCAGCTGGACAAACACCAGTTCGAACACATTAGTATTCGGAATGTTCGTTTGACTTTCTCATAGTTAACGGGCTTAAATTAAAATGTGTTTTCAGCTATAGTGCCAAAAAAATAAAAGGAGCAGGGTGGACATTTTTTCTTGAATGAATGTAATTTTCATTCAGGAAAGTCCATTTATTCCAAAAGTGAATGTTAAAATCAAATAAAATTTAGAATGACATTCTTCCAGTCTTTAATGGCATTATCAATTGTCTGGCCAGATTTTAAACATTCATAAAAAATGTACCAATGTATGTAACGCTTCACGCTTCATGAAAACAGAGCTGCATTAAAGTGCATCTTTACCTCCTTTTACTAAAAATTATATAATTGTGTAGCTCTGCATTAGATATGTAAGTTTCGAAAACGAAAGAAATAAAATCTGAATGGATCTGATACTAAACAAAACTTTTTTTTCCAGAGTTACATGTCTTCTCTGAAAGCTGGTACGACATCATCTTACAGTCATTAGCTAAATTAACATATGTTTATTTTACTTACAATGGCAGTTTCTCCATTTTCTGGTGCTCTTAGGCATCAGTGATGTAGCCCATGCCTAAGAGTTGCATCCTGTGAAGATTACATCACAATGCATCTGTAAACTGCAAAATCTCATGAGATTTTGTAAAGGCATTTTGCCCCCCAGAGATGATGTGTATGGGCATATGTCCCAGAGTTCCAGAAAGTAACGGGAGATGACTTAGGCCGGGTTCACACTTAGGCGGCATCATTTTTGCGGCTTTGTACATGCATGTTCAGCACATTTTGATGCGCGTTTGTACACACATACATGAAGACGCACGTTTTGACTGGCAGCTTATGAAATATTGCGGGCAAAGGATGAATGCACATTTAAATGTGCAAAAACGCGCACGAAAATGTGCAACGTGCTTTTGCCACACATTTTCAGGTGTTTCTATTGGAGTCTATGGGGCAAAAATGCTCTGCTAAATGCCCAAAGAAGCTCATGTACCTTTTTGGGCATTTGGCATTTTCCTGCTGACGTTTTGCTGCACAGGTGTGAACAGGAGCCATTGAAAATCATGGGATTTCTTGTGCTGGGCTTTTAAAAGCGCTTTTCCAACGGCTTAAAAAAACCTGGGTCTGAACCAGGCCTTAATCTGCCCTTAGTAAAAATTTCCACCATGACAAGACTGGGAAGGAAAAGAAAAATTAGTTATGCAACAAATAAAAAGCCAGCAATTATCTAGAAGTATCTGTTTGTAGATTGTCATTACTAAACATTGTTTGTTGTCATTTTAAAGATATGGGTAAAGTTCCTCTTTAAATTCTTCCTGGAGAATCATAGCTATCCCCCATGTGTACTCTACTAGAGAATGTCTGGAGGACTAAAGTCAAAATGAGACTAATCAGTGGTACAAGAAAAATAAAGTAAAACCTGGTCCTTACCTAAAACTAAGGGGCTGATCTAAAATGTTCCTCTAGGCAAATGGTGTTTGCGCAGCACTAGCACCCTTGGATGGCGCTGAGGAGCATAGGAATTTCCTATGCTCCTTAGCACCATCTAGTGGTACTAGTACCATGTGAATGCCATCTACTAGCTATATGTTGGGCAGATTATTTATAAATCAGCCTCTAAATATATAGGTACAATTCTAGCTGTCAGTATTTTTATAAAGTAGGCAAAACATTGCCACAAAGAATATGGGATACCTTGTTTTACTTTCTTTTTGATCTGTTATAAGCTTTAACATATTCCTCATATTCAGGTATAAATCAGTTTGGAAAGATACAAAGACCTCCAACATTCTGTATTTTAATGGTTTGATACTAAGTACAAATTTCTCTGACAAGGATGTTTAAAAATATACTTCCACCCTGAGCCATTACCAGCTTAAGAACATTACAACTGCATTAAGTTTCGCAGTTGTTTCTTCCTAAGATTTCTTCCTATGATTAATGACACAAGTGAAAAATATAAAAATATATAATTCTGTGGAATAAAGAAAGGAACAATGTGCTAACATATAGCCCCTGAAACATTTAGTAGCATGTTACACCTGTTTAAACACTTAGTTTTGTGTTTTCTGGGAGCACTATGCTAATTAAGCAATACGATACAGTAGATATACGTGATTAATGTGCTATGCTTATAGGCTGTACATCCTCGAGAGATTTGCCATGCCTCACTAGTATTCTCAGCTGCTAACTTACCCAGCAATCAGATGCTAACTAATTTGGTCACCAGAGTCGTTTGCAGATCCGGTCAGAGAAATTCTCAGTCATAAAAAAAGCCATAAAGGCAATTCAAATTATTCTGTAAGGAATCTAACTACAATTTCAAGTACCTCAAAGGATATAATTTATGTGCGTTATTTATGTTCAATACATCTGAGCTTATTTAAAGGGAAATAATTATATAAAAAGGCACTGCAAACAATCAAACAGCAAACATCTTTAACATGAATTCTAATTGGTTGCCCCTTGTGGACCATCACTGTCCCTTGGTCTGCTTTGATAAAGAACACATACGGTATACCTAATGTGTATCTGAATTCAAAAAACACATTTTATTTATAGTGCAGCTTACCAGAACAGATGTACTGGCTCCATAAGTTTTCATTGTGCAGGCTTTTTTCGCTTTACTTTCAACTGGCTATCCTGCCAATAACACATTTCCTGCTCTAGGATGAAAACACTCACTCATTGTAATGTATCTTTGGAGAAGTATCATCAATAAGATAAGATAGATAAGATACTTTATTATCATTGCATACAAGACACAGCAAAATACAGTTTAGCATCAACCCACTTCCAGGCAGATAAAATATATATATATATAACAGTAATAAAAAAAAATCTTTATCACCCCAAACACATATAAATACATATAAACACATATAGAAATAAGGCTATGCACTGTACACGGAACAAGAAATATTCCCCAACCTATATGTGCATGCCCTTATTTTGCTTAATCTACCAGAAGGAAGCGAAACATAATAGAGTTCCCTGACTGTGTGTAATCTCTATCCTGGAGGAACATCAAAAAAGACAATTCAAGAAAATATACTACAAATCAATGAGCAGTGAGCCCACAATCAATTCTACTGTCCTCACTACCCATGGTAGACGCCTCCTATCTGCCCCCACACAGCTTGAATACCAGAACGTACAACAATACGTTAATGTACTTTCAAAAGTTCACCATCAAGTTCTTAGAGAGTCCATACCCATTGTTACTCTAGGCTGCCCTCTACATTTGCTCTCACAAAAATGTAATGGCCTGAATTCTCTCAACCACAACAAAAACATAACTTTTATACTTTATGTATAACTAAAACCCTCAATATTGCACAGACCACTGGCCAATCTTGCAGAGAAAAGTCGGATATATGGATTACTTCTGTCTCAAGAGGATTACCCTTATTATCATTTTCTCTCTTGTCTTCTTATTCTTCTCTGACAACTATATATATTTTTTTTCCAAGGTTGATACTCTCTCTTTATTATTCAATATATGATATAATAAGAATTGTGTTACTACATTCTACTCTCTTTCATTTGCCTACAGTATATCTTCTTATACTTTTATATATATTCCTGATCTTATATCTAACCTTTATACAATTTCCTATATCTCTATAATTTGGTTAATCCTTTTTTCACTTTCTCTCATTAATGGTCACGTCTATACTTTTATTCTCATGCTTTCCATAATGGGGGAAATGTACTAAAACTGGAGCAGACAGAAATCTGGAGCAGCTGCGTGTAGTAACCAATCAGCTTTCATCTTCAACCTATTCAGTTAGGCTTTGAAAATGAAAGCTAGAAGCTCATTGGTTGCCATTTACAGCTGCTCCAGATTTTGCCTGTTTCAGTCGTAGGAAACTACCTTCAATGCATTTTTCTCATTTTGATCCATCTCTGCCAAAAGTGCCAAGTGATTACAATCTGCTTGCAACATGTGCTCAGCGCACAGTGTACAACTGTAATGATCCTTTACAATTGTACAATGAACACATGTCCAGACAGCACTTCCCCTGATGAAGCCTTTTTAATGAGGCAAAACATGCTGGATAGCAATTACTTGGGCATTGTTCTAAAGGAATTATTCTTTACTAGCAGAAAAAGTACTTAATCTGAAAAAAGTAATCTAATGCAGCCACTACATCTAAGAACTGCAATATATAACATTTGTGTTCTTGAGTTTAGATATACTTTGATGATATACTTAAAGATATAGATATACTAGATATAATTTCATATACTTAAAGATATAGATATACTAGATATAATTTCATGAGAGCAAAAAGAAGGCAGCCTGTTGTCTTCTGAAATTGATAGTTGCCTGGCTACACACTAGCTGCAATACTTTCAGAGTTACTGACCTGAAACAAGCATACAGATTAGGAAAATTGGAGAACTAGAAGTCTTTAACTGTATACAATTAGGGATCAGTGGCTCAAAGTAATGAAGCAAGAGGGTTACCATGTCAGCCAGGCAACTAGCATTTGCAGAATGAGAAGCCTGAAACCTGTATGTTTATCTCTCAAAATAGTTTTTCTTGTGGTTTCACCTTACTTTGTAAAGAGGCTTTAAGTCCACCATCTCCAGGGGTGTGCTTGGATTTTCTGTAGAAGTAACCTAAACGTGGTGTTTTCATGCAAATATTGACCACAGATTCCATTGCCGATCTCTAACCCTCCCCAACATCACATAACTTTCGTTTGGCTACTAACATTAGGAGGGTTATTCATGAAGGAGCCGAAGGATCCCGCTATAGCTTCGGCTGATCCTTCGGCTCACTTCGGCCACCAGAGCACTTCGGTTCAGCTGATCCAGATGTTGGATGAGCTGAGTCCAAATCTTTCTGCACTTTGGCTCAGCCGAACATGTAGAGCATGTTCAGCTGACTGAAGACAGCTGATGTATGGCTGATTTAGCCGATGTATGGCTGATTCAGCCGATGTACTACTGAAATCAGCCGTACAGGGCTGAAGTGAATAGCCGAACTGCGTTTGGCTCACTTCCCTTTGGCTGGGTTATTCACTCGGCTGCCCTCGGCAGCTTTGTGAATAACCCCCCAGGTGTTTGGCCAGTATGAAGCACGGGAAAGGCTGGGCCAGAGCCTGATCAAAATTGTGGCCAAAGAATGCCCTGACATTTGGGGGTTTCTGGGGAGCTGTGAAGATAAAAGCTGAGTTCACAGGTTGGCTTGGCCAGCTGATTTGAAAAATGTTCCGGAGGGCTTGGCAGCGAAAGGGTTAAAAATAAAAAGCACATAAGCCCCTACAGATTGCTCTAGAACTGTCCTGTATTTGGCTCCATCCATCTTGCTCTCAATCCTGGCTCACTTCTTAGTCTCTACCAATAAAAAGTATCCTCAAGAAATGAAGATAACTTCAGTGTGACTTTTCACCATAAGTAGCAGTTTGCGCTAAGGCAAAAAGTTTGTCAGGCCCGATGATAATTTTTCACATATTTTCTTTGCATTGGACATGCTTTTGGCAAACTCCAAATAGAGTTTGAGAATTTAATTAGTAGCTATTAATGTCCCATAGATAAGTGCTCTCATCTCAGCTGGGAATCTGTGAAGCTTCTTCAGAGTTCTTAGCTTCTTAGTTACTTCTCAGGTTAATTCCCTTCTTACCCAGTCATTGAGTTTTGATAGATGGCCTTTTCTAGGCAGAGTCTTGGCTGTGCCAAATTCTTTTGCAGCTTTATTTAATAATGTATGTATCTGGGGGCGTGGCCTGAGCGGAGAACGAGATGGCCGCCTAACTCCAGAGCTCCTGCACACTCGCACCAAACATCAGCTTCTACAGCCTTTTTCGAGGACGAAATGGGGAAGATCGGACCGCAGTACCCACCGGGGAAACAACCAGCATTAAAAGGGAATCCGACACACACCCAAGTACCGGACATATTCCGTACCCAACGCCACGAGGCCTCGGATACGTTAACCCCTAAGATGGCCGACACCGAAGCTCGCATGTCACAGGCCTCGTTTTCAGAACATGAGGAGACAGCGGTACAGGCCTGCATCAAACACCTGCCTACAAGAGCCGACCTGTCCTCAATTGCCAAAGATATCAAAACCACCCTATACTCTGCTGTGACCGAGCTGAGGGGAGATATCCGTGACATCGGGCGCAGACTGCAGGTAGTAGAGAGGAAGGGAGCAGCTAGAGATGTGACACTCCACAGGCTCAGCTCCCAACAAGATGCCACCACGAACTCTCTGATCACCATGCGGAGGCAGCTGGAGGACCTGGATAATCGAGGCCGCAGGTCCAACATCCGGGTCCGCGGACTACCGGAATCAACAATGCCAGACGCGGTGCCCACCGCTCTCCTCAGGCTCTTCAATGACCTGCTGGAACGCCCTTTGGACTCACCTATAGAGTTCGTACGGGCGCACCGTGCACTCCGACCGAGGATGGCTATGGAAGACTCCCCCAGAGATGTCATCTGCTGCCTGCAGAGTTTTCCCCTGAAAGAGGAAATATTACAGCGGGCCAGAAGGAGAGGTGCAGTATTCCTCGATGGAACGGAGGTTAAGCTCTTTCAGGACCTCTCCCTCCATACATTGCAGCAGCGACGAGCTCTACGCCCTCTACTGGAGTGCCTGCGCCACCACGGAATTGTCTACAGGTGGCGGTTTCCCTTTTGCCTGTCGGCCACTCATAGGGGCAAAACGGCATTGCTACGCACGCCAGACGACCTGGAACCCTTCTGCTCGACGTTGGATCCCCCCCGGTTGACATCCACGACTGGTATGAAGACCCGAGGCCCGCGCCACCTCCCCCACGGGACCCGAGAGGCCCATCTCCACCCCCATCCACATCCTTACCCACGGACCCGAAACATCCAAGACCGCGCGGACCCGAAACAAAGCAGAATGCAGAGGTCTCCTACCCGAGGTTGCGGCCCCTCGACTCATACAGAGGGATGGAGTGAAGACAGGAGATGCTCCCCCTGATTTCGCTGAAAACCAAATACCACAGTTGCCCCTCAAGCTGGCGGTACGTACTCAGTGTGGCGGCTCCTACTAGGCCACCTCTCTCCTAGCCACCACTACCATCTCTCCCTACAAGACCGACCAACGCTTTCTCCTCCGCAGCTAGTGAACTACCATCTCCCTACTGCCTCACTATGAGAACCCAGATGACCGAAGGGATCAGCAACGGAACGAACATGCCCCCCCCCAAAGAGCTTTTTTCTTGCCCCTCAAGATGGCAACCCCGGTCTTGATTGGGCAGGCTTGGACGGACCTCGCTACAGACCTGGAACAGGAGGGCTGAGTATATCCTGCGCCCCTAATCCCCTCCACCACACCTGGCAATAGCCAGTGGCATTATTACTACCAGAGACCTGCATTCAGGCCTGGTACCCTCCATTGCCCTGTCATGGGTACGTTATGAGTGAACACCTTGACCATAGGAGGAGGGTGCGGCCCGAGGGGCGGACGATGCGGCCGCCGCCAGGAGTTTTTGAGTCCACAATAGACTCTGATGTTGTACCATGTTAGTGATATTTTGCTAAAAACCACGGCCGATCTCTAAGTCTTCCCCCCCACTACTGACACCTAATCTATAGAAACCACTTTCTCCTCCCCGCACACAAATACCGCCTGGTTGCAGAGTGATACAGGACTCTACAGGGTTCTCTCGTCTAATTAGACACCACAGACCCACCCCCCAAGTGCAGCGGTCCTTGAACTAAGTACACCTGGTTCGCCCTCACCACCCACGGGCTAGACCGCTCCCTACATACCCCGATTTCAAACTCGGACGGTGCTTGACCCTAGTGCTGACGCACATTGACCTGTGTGGCGCACAGGGGGACGCACCCGGGGTTCAGACCACACCTTCCGTCACCCCACTCCATCTCTATCGCCCCCCTCCCTCCAACGCCCTCACACCCAACTCCACCTTCCTCTCCTACTAACTATACCCACCCCCTCTTCTCACTTCCCTCCCTCCCCCTTCTGTCCTCCCTCACTGACCACTCGTATTCCCACACCAGATCGTGACAATGGGGGATCCCGCCGACTTGAAGATTGTTTCCCTCAATGCAAAGGGTCTCAATGCCCCCGAGAAACGCTCCTTAATACTTGGTGACTTGTCTAAACATACAGCGTCCGTTGCACTGATCCAGGAGACACATTTCAAACATGACAAAATTCCACGATTCACCAACCAACATTTCCACACAGCCTACCATGCCTCCACTCCCTCCAACAAATCTAGAGGGGTTTCAATTTTCATCCACAAAACTGTTCCCTTCCAAGTTGAGGAGGAACTCAGGGACCCGGACGGGCGCTTCCTGGCCCTGAAGGGGACTTTAGGCCAAACACCTATGACGATAGCCACAGTTTACTCACCTAACAAACAACACGCTTCCTTCCTCAACAGATTCACCTCACGACTGTCGGACTTTGCGGAGGGTATGCTGATAGTAGGAGGAGACTTCAACGTCCCGCTAGATCCCCTCATAGACACCAGTGACAAAAAATCTTCCCTGCCCTACCGGACCATCAAATACTTAAAACAACGCCTGGCTACCCTACACTTGTATGACACATGGAGGACTCTCAACCCATTAGGCAGAGATTACACATACTATTCCCACGTCCCTATTGTGTCCCAGTCCGATCTTCCCAGACTCAAAGACTCGTCGATAGGAAACATTGTTTCATCGGATCATGCTCCGATTTCCGCTACCTTCTCTATTTCCCCTCCGACCTTGCGGCAATCCTCATGGCGACTGAATCCCGCATTACTCAAAGAAGTAGTCAATGTGGATATGATCACTTCAGACTTACGGGAATACTTCACCCTTAATGCAACAGGTGAGACATCCCCAATGATCACCTGGGAAGCCCACAAATGCTTTATTAGGGGGAAACTCATATCCCTAGCAGCGAAACTTAAAAAAGCACGAACGGCGCAAATCCAAACCCTCTCGACCAGGATTCACAAACTGGAAACAGTCCATAAACAATCTCTCGCCCAACGCGAGTTACTCTCCCTGACTGAGGCCAGACAGGAACTCCTACAGCTCCTGTCGATTAAGATCCGGCGGGCCTTCACACTACGCACGGGCCACTACTACTCTGAGGGTGATAAATGCGGTAGGCTCTTGGCGAGAGCGGTACGCGCACAAAAATTCAGCTCCCACATACACAGTATAAAGAGATCTCACGCAACATTACTACACTCCCCTCCAGAGATAGCTTCCTATTTTCAAGAATACTATGCCACCCATAACAATCTTGACCGCACTACCCCAACGAAGCCCTTAGATGTCACCCGACTATCCCACATTACTCAATACCTAACACGAGCTAACATGCCCCAAATTGACAAAACGCTGCTGGCAGCCTTAAATAAACCCCTCAAAATAGAAGAACTCCAGACTTCCCTCAAACAAACAAAACCGGGAAAGAGCCCTGGCCCCCACGGCCTCACATCCCCGTACTATAAATCGTTCACAGACACACTGCTCCCCCACATGTTAGCGGCTTACAACTCTTTAACACGCAATCACCAACCACCACCACAACACCTAGAAGCCCATATCACAGTGATCCCAAAAGAAGGTAAAGACCCTCAGCTCTGTACGAGCTACAGGCCCATCTCCCTACTTAACGTGGATCTGAAGTTATTCGCAAAGGCCCTGTTGAATCGCCTTCTCCCGCTACTGGGAGAGAAGCCAAAGACAGCACCAGCAGAGCACTGAACCTTATACACTGGGTGCAGCAACGGAAACTCTAAACGCTGGTGCTGTCGACAGATGCGGAGAAGGCATTCGACAGGGTAGCATGGGACTTCATGTTCGCGGTCCTCAGACACATAGGCCTGGGAGAACGCATGCTAGACTGGATACGAGCCATATATTCTTGCCCCAGAGCTAGGGTACGCACAATGGGCTGTTTCTCGGACAGCTTTCCGATAACCAACGGGACCCGCCAGGGGTGCCCACTGTCCCCCACGCACTTTGCACTAGTACTGGAACCCTTCATTAGAACAGTGCAAAAGGATGACCTAATAAGCGGCATCAAGATAGGACCCACGACTCACAAAACGATGGCGTACGTGGATGACCTACTTTTCATACTCTCTGACCCCTTGCCATCCCTGAAACGTCTAATGACTGCTTTTGAACTATACGGTTCCTTTTCCAATCTTAAAATAAACTTCACGAAATCGGAGCTCATGCCCCTCAACATACCTCACGCCATGCAACACCGTCTTCAGTCATCCTTCCCCTTCCTATGGAGGCCAACCCGAATACAATACCTAGGAATAAAACTGACCTCAGATTTATCCCTTCTCTATGATTCCAATTTCGCGACCATACGTGACACAATTCTCAAGGACCTCAAATCTTGGAGGCAACACAGCTTTTCCTGGCTGGGAAGGGTAGCGATGCTGAAGATGAACGTTCTCCCCAGACTGTTGTACCTATTTCAAACCATACCCATCAAGCTACCGCACACGTTCTTCAAGACACTAGACAAGAGCTTTTCCTCCTTTGTCTGGAAAGATGCACGACCGCGCTTAGCTTGGTCCCTGCTTAAAGCACCCAAACATATGGGTGGATTAGGGGTTCCTGACATGTACACATATTATAAGGCCACACACCTCGCCAGAGTTACACACTGGCACCTCCATGCAGACTCGAAATTATGGGCGAAACTAGAAAATTTGATATTTGGCACTCCTCTTACATCATTGGTATGGCTGAGAGACAACCAGTTGCCCACCACTATAAAGAACCATCCACTCATTGGGGCGACTTTAGCAGTATTTTCCGCCGAGCGGCGACGCAACATACTCACATCGTCACATAGCCCCATGGAACCCCTCATGCACAACCAGGACTTCCCTCAAGGCACCACCAGAGAATTCCTATTGCATTGGTCCCAGGAACCCCCCTCCAAGCTCATTTATTTTTCAAATCTAATAAATTCATTGATAAAGCTAACCTTTCAGAGCTCACAAGGGGAGGCTCACTCACCTGGTGGATCTATCTGCAGATACGGCACTTTCTCACATCCCACGCGCGCAAAACATCCACCGCTAGACCCCTGACCCCCTTCGAAAGACTCTGCCTGGGGAAAGACTCGACAGGACGGTTGATCTCATGGCTACATGACCTGATACGAGACAATTCTTCCCCACAAATAACTCACCCACACTCTAAATGGGAGCAGACCCTCCGCACCACGCTCTCTGACGAAACCTGGACCGACATATGTACAACAGCTCACAAATGCACTATTAATAGCAGAATGCAAGAAACGAACTACAAACTTCTCACGTCTTGGTACAGGACGCCCCACACGCTACACCGCATTTAACCATCAGTATCCCAGTTAAGCTGGAGATGCCACACGGAAGAAGGCACTCTTACCCATATCTTCTGGTCATGCTCCCTCATTCAACCCTTTTGGGGAAAAGTATACGCAGCCATCCACAAAATAACCGGGGCCACACTCCCCTTCACCGTCACAGCCGCTCTCTTGCATTGGGTACCAGATCGCCCCAAAGGAGCATATAAAACACTCCATAGACATCTCATCAATGCTGCACACACTATCATCCCCCGCCACTGGAAGACAGACCACACACCCACTGTAAGAGAGTGGCTGTCACAAGTGGGCCATGTATATGAGATGGAGGAACTACAAGACACCCTAGATGCCTTCAGATCAAAATGGATCTGTTGGTCTTACTTCATTGGCACTGCTGCTTTTACTGCCTTACACTGAAACGCTTCATAAGAAGCAAGGGAAAAGAGACGGCCCCATCCCCCATTGTCACGCAGGCCCCCCCCCCTTAAACAATACCCTAATATGTACCGTCCCACTCTCTCACCCATGACCTATCCCTCTTTCCCTCTCCCTCCCCCTAAGCTCCCACCCTAACCCATCATATCACAGTTGTACTGGATGACCCATACTCTTAGTGCTCCAGAACCCCTACAAGGTCAGCAACAACATCCCGCTGCCGGGTCGCTGCTGGGATGACAGATCAACGAATACTAGGAGCAAAGGAACCACCTATAACGCAACATACATGATCCCACGAATTCTGCATACTGACTCCAGGAAAAGGCCGTAAAGATAGCTCCCGGTGTTACATCCATTACTGCAACGGCCAAAGTCTGCCGACTGTACTCCCCCCCCCTACTTTCTTCATACCTTCTTCCCCATAAACAGGATTGAAGATTGAATGCCTACACTTATGGTTATTTTGGTACCTGTTGTAATCCCAGATATGGGCTCACAGTATAGTTGTGTTTGTCAGTTTATTTGTTTGTACGTGTGATTATATTCCTTTGTACCCTTTATAAAACTCAATAAAACTTATTTGAAACAAAAAAATTATGTATGTATCTATGCTCAGAGAGATGTACAAAATGTAAGATTTTTTTAATAATGCAACCATGATAGTTGCTTCTACTGAACACTATGCTATCATTTTTATAATGCAGCCACGATTTGTGTCTCTACTAAACTTTATTGTAATGTTTTCATTCTTGGCTCCTTAGTCTTCAAAATGCTAACTTTCAATTTAGAAAGCCCAACTGCAGTTGCTCACTTGTTAACTGCTTCTTTCTAAAACTTCTTATGGTCTCACCTAACTTTATAAAGAGGTTTTAAGTCCTCCATCTCCCAGCGTCTTCTTGAATTTTCTGTAGAAGTAACCTAAAAGTGGCGTTTCCATGCAAATATTGACCACAGATTCGTATCCTTATCTAGCTTTGCAATGTTATATGAGATGGCTGTTCCTACTGATGATAAACAAAAATGCCTCTTCTACTTATAGGCACACAACTACAGCCCTGTCAAAATCATTCTATTCACAAAATAAAAAGCAAAACAATGCAAGCAACCTGCAGTCAGCAAACTCTAGGGACCCAACCAACACCATAACCATCCCTACTGAGTCCAAATTATATGCTTTTAATATTCTTCTGCAATTTATATTTGCTTTATTTAAAGGGGGGAAAAATTGGTACCTTTTAGTTCTAAACATAAAAAGTAAAAAAAAGTAAAAAAAGGCATAAAAACCTTAGAGACTAACTTAAATATATTTAACATGCTGGAGGTGGATCTGCCAATAGCATGGCAGCCGCTGGGCAGTATAATGACCATAATACAGGTTTTCTTCATTCAGTTGATGTTGTGAGAATTTTTTTTTTTTTCTAGATCGATCTGTTTTGTATGAGCTATTTGTCTGTTGTCTCATTTGTTCTGATCTTTAAAAGCCTTAAAACTGCCCCAGAGAAAAAACTGGCATGAAGCACAGTAAAAGGCACTATTCATTATACAAGCAGTTAGCATTACCACTTTAATCTTGATATCTGTGCTTGGCACAGTGAATGCATCTTATTTCAGGATCTAAGTAATCATTGCAAAAATGATCATTTCCTATGAGTAAGTCTAGAATTATGTCTGTGAATGGCTGGCTGATTATCATAATTTGTGCATTATTCTAATGTATAGACTAATGGATGTTGCAATATGTTCAAATCTTGAATGCTATACCTATGTATACACAGCTGTATTTCACTGTAAAGCAAATCTATGCTTTGCTTGCAGAATGAACAGAGTGGCAGGAGAGCAAAGGTAAGGTGAGCATGTGCAGCTGGAGATGAGTGCATTAAAGTGCCCAGAGCTTTGCTCTGCATGATCAAAGCTCTGGTTCACGTTAATGAGTCACCAGCTTGAAAAATTGGAATAAAGGCACAGAAAAATCAACTATTTCAAGTGTTTGTCCTTCTATGTGTTTCGCCAAAGCTTCTTCAGGAAGATAAGCGTCAGCCTACAACGTGTTACATAATAAGCTTTACATTTGAACTAATGACCATTTGAATTCTTAAAAATACATGAATGTTTACAGGATACAAATTATGACGAAGAGGGATTATGCTGTGGTAGAAGCAATTGGTGTTGCTGTATAGTTTAATTGCTCTGGGATTCTGTATAAGTTTTAATATAGATTTTATCTTGTTCAATAAATACATGATATATTTAATATAATACATTTTAGTTTTTCATCCCTGTTTTGACACCTTAGAAGCCCTATATGTGTGTACTTTGTTGTTGGATATGTAAATTTCAGGTGAGGTGTTGTGTCCTCTCTGGTGGTTCATGTATATTTTTTACAAAACTGGCCATATTTGATGCTTTTAAATAAACTGTCCGGGACTTGTCATTTAGCATTGGTAGCACTACTGGACATTCTGGGCATTAAACGTTTTACTTATTCTTAACAAGCACTAAATAGTATTTAAAACAAGCAATTCCTGAACTCTGTAGCTGCAGGTGGTATACAGAAATTCATCCTCAAAGATCACAGACCCTGACACTGGATCAGTTTAGAGCACTTGCTGTTTGCTTGCATTAGATAGGATAGCAGGCCCAACTGCCAGAGTAAGCAAGGGAAAATGAGATATGATTTCACTGACCTCTGCCTGCTACAGAGCTTAGCGAGGACTTGTTATTAAACTCATTTACTGCTTATTAAGAATATGTAAATGTTCATAGCCTGTCAACCAATTCATTTCAATGGATTAATGCATTGTCAATGTTTAGTTCCTAACTGACCTACATGTGACCACAACCTTAACTGAAAAGTGAACAGGCTTACCTTATTTGCTAAACTCAGTGATCACTTTGCAAAGTGAACAGACTAATTGGACTGCTGTATCAGGAAAGAGTATAAGATCTCATCTTTCCTCTACAGATCTATTATCATTCCTAGTAGGACATTTAGTTGAGCCCCTCCACGACTGTACTGTGTGGAAGAAAGTTCTAGTCTTTGTATTTGTGACATAAAGGAAAGGGAAAGGTTTTTATTCACAGTTAGCTTCTTCATTGTGTATAACCCCAAAAACTGAACAATCTAGAACACATTGTCACCTTTATTTACGTGCCACCACCTGCACCAGATTGTAGGCATTTCTGTGGATGCTAAAACATAAAAAAACTAATTGGAAAATGTCTTTCTTTACTTATGCCACAATCTAACATGTTTCTTCTTGTTTTTTGTTTGCTCTCTAGGATAGGAAGGAGGTGCGGGGAAAGCAGGAACATAGACAGCAATAAACAGGGTCATGAACCCTTTCCAACTTAAAAGTTAACATTTTGGCTTTCAAAGTAAGTTATAATGAGCATTTGAATGCAACATATTGTATGTCAGACACGTAAATTTTGTTTCATTCATAATGAATATTCATATGAATTTCATTCAATAGAGACATTTGGATGCATATGAATTTCCAAATTCGAAGGTGTCCAAATGTGAACGAATCTGAGTGTACGCTTAATGAAAATTCCGATCCCTAAATGAAAATAAATTGGACATGTGACTGTTCTCCTACCAATCTGATTTTTTTCTTTTTTGGCTGTTGGGGGTTGCATTACAGGCACAGTCATGTTACTTCATGTTGTGTAGTAGAGAGAGTCAATAAGAGCAGGAGGAGAGCACATGGTGTCAGAACTAAAATACCCAAACCCCCCCTCCACAAAAAATTCAGATTGATCAGAAATCCAAAAAACAAAAGAAACAAAAAATCAGAATTGATCCAAAACGAAACCATTAATTATGGGGTCTATTCAAGAAGCAGCCGAAGGATCTAGCCGTAGCTTCGGACGATTCTTCGGCTAGCTTCGGTCCCCGCACCCCTTCGGTTCAGTAGAACCTGAAGGGCTGCTGTACGGGCTATTCACAATAGCCCGTACAGCTCCCGAACTTGGCTGAGCGGCTCAGTCGAGCCAAACGCATGTGCCTCGGCTCGGCTGAGCCGCGCTGAAAGCCGAAGCCGACAGCCTGTTCCTGACAGCTCGATGTTACGGCTGGCTCCGGTCACTTGCAGAGAGATCAGCGTCCCTGGTTACCAGCTAACCAGTGACACTGATCTCCAGACAGCAAACTCTCCCGTGCGCTCCGGGAGTCTCCCGCTCCCGGCCGCCAAGGAGAGAAACACTGCTTTATCTTTTTTTTTCTTTGAATAAAACGGCTTTGAAAACGGAGCCGTGTCAGAATAGAAAAAAAATGTTGATTTCAGCCGATATACAGCTGAAATCAGCCGTACCAGCCTAAAGTGAATACCCGAACAGCATTCGGCTCACTTCGCTTTAGGTCGGGCATTCACTCGGCCTGCCTAGAGAATAGACCCCTATGTCTTTTTGCTATTTGTGTCCCATTGCATAGAGCCAGAGAAAATCTTTCCAAAGTGAGGGTAAATTCCCTATAGCTGTCCCTGGAACAGGTGTTCCCAATTCACCTCAATTCCTGTTTTGGCGACAACTGTAACATTTTGGATTTCTTATTACTTTCTGTTCAGTTCCGCTGTTCATCGGGGCAAACAGAGAAGGTGATAATATCACGTTATCTTGTTAGATTTTTAAATCACCTTCCTCTCCTTTTCCAGAAATTCTGCTGTTAGACAAAAAAAGCCACCAAATGCTGAGAATTGAGGGTCACCTAAGCATAAGAAATTACAAGGGGAGATTTGTATCTATAGCCATAGCCCAAGTAAAGGAGAGGTATTCTACTTTTTCATTGAACACTTATAATAGATTTGTGTGGGTATCCATGCGATCTACTATATTTTCCACAAAAGTCCTCATGAAAAGCATGCAAAAATCAAAGTGCTTAGCCAAATAATTGAAAAAATCTACTGTTTTGGTAAAACAAACAGGCAAGAAATAAAAGGCTTCAGCCGAGGCTTGCGGGCAGCAAAACAAAGCCACAATATTGTCCATCCCCGTGTAAGACAAAGAGCTTTAGAGGCTCGGACTGACATGCCTCAGGCTGGCACGTGATTCTAGTAATTAAATTAAATAACAGGAAACATGTTTTCCATATGACATTCCCTGGCCACACACAAACTGTAACAGTAAATCTTTTATGTTAAATTGGTCCAGTGAGAAGTCCCAGGCTTAAGAAATGTGCCAAAGTTTGTGTTTATACAGTGCACATAAAAAGTAGTAAGTACACTAACTTTTGACATTGCATAAGGCTACCTAAATTACATGCAGTTTTAATTTGTTTATGCCTCCTGGGCTTATTAAATAAAACTCTTTCAGCACTGGACAAATGGTTACCAAATTTTAAGGAAACTAAGATTAGTTATTTTGTTTATTTTTGCTATTAGAACTGTTAGCAGTCTTTAAACTAAATGATTTTGAGCCACCAGAGCCAGCAAACAAATTAAATAAAAAAAGGGTTAGAAGGGCGTTGGCAGGGGCTTGATTGCCCTTAAAGTGACACTAAACTCAGGAGTTAAATCCTAAAAATGCATTCATGTACCTTAACTATTAACAAAAATGTATCTTATTTGTGTATCACTCAGTAGTAGATCCTCAAATCATCTCTGAATTGGTGATGGCACTGTCCTTCCTTCTGGAGGGTGGCTACTTTTGTTCCCCATGGTCCCTGTGTGTGTTGTAAAGTAGCTACCACTCCAAGCTCACTCCCAGAGTGGACTACAATCTCATGTGCAGTTTACTAATTTGCATTGATATTGTAGTCCATCATGGGAGTGAGCTTAAAGTGGTGGCTACCTTACAACACACAGGGACCATTTGGAACAAAAGGAAGGCCAGTGTCAGTACAAATTCAGAGATCATTTGAGGATCTACAGCCGAGTGATACACAAATAAATTATACTTTTAAATTATTGCTAAACACATTTGGGTCTAAATGTACTATCTCCCTCCCCTAAACCATAGGTGTGCAACCACACACCTATTAGCCAAAGTAGGCACGTGCCAACTAAAGAAAAGAGACAGCTTTTCCCTATAGAGTTTTTAGCTCAGGTTATATTTCCATTATCAGTACAAATAGTCCTCTTATATGAGGTTATAAGTATTGGTAAAGCAAGTAAATATTGTGTGTAAAAGACAGGTTCCTAGCATAGGAAATTAATGTAAATAATTATGTGGCTAGCGTTTCCAGTAATAGATATAGGGCTCTATGTGCTATGTGTGGATTAAGACGCAACCAAACCAGGTCCTACATTTATAGTCTCATGTACTAATAGAAATTAAGGTAGATCTCTCTAATGCAACCCCAGAGAGCAATAAAAACCTGACAGGTTCTAATCATGCCTTTAGGGTCATAGATCACTGACAAAATAAAACTGGACTTTCCAGAGCGTGCCTACTGACACTGGCTCCCTGAACATAAAATGGTTAAGCCCAATATTTATTAGGAATTCATCACCATCAACTACTGCTATCCTACATGTTCTGTGAAACGTTTGAAAAAATTATTAGAATAGATGATTCCATTCTTCTTGAAAAATGGAGACACTTAGTAGATGCATTGTCAATATTTTATAACTATATCAGGGGCGTCCCGAGGCCAGGTGTCACCCGGTCTGCAGACCGGGTGACACCCCGCCGTGTGATAACCCAGCCGAAGTGAATTGAGCCGAACGCTGTTTCGGCTATTCACTTCAGCCTAGTATGGCTGATTTCAGCTGTACATCAACTAAAATCAGCTGTACATCGGCTGCATTTGGTCAGCCGAACATGCTCTGCATGTTTGGCTGAGCCGAAGTGCAGAAGGACATCTGGATCGGCTGAGCTGAATCTCTGGTAGCTCACTCGCTGCCGCTCACCCCTATTCACTTAGGGGCGGAACGGCAGTAAGTGAATAGATGAATTCCGCCGAGCGGCATTTGGCTCGGTTATTCTGCTCGGTACCTCCGAGGTAGCGAGCAGAATGGCAAAACTGTTAAATGAATGAAGAAAAAAAAGTAGAACAATTATTTTCAAAATAGGAAAACAAAACATAAAAAATATAAAAAAAAAAAAAGAAAAACAATTGGGCAGAGCCAGTGGTGACAGCTAGCTCTGCCCAACTGTTTCCTGTTGGCTGGCACCTACTAGAGTCTTCTAGCAGGTGCCGGCCAATAAATAAAAACTGGGCGTAGCCAGCCATGACATCATGGCCGGCTCCGCCCAGTTGGTATTGTTTAATGACAGAGCAGCGTCCCCAAGTTATTTGGGGACGCTGATCTGTCAATACAACTGGGCGGAGCGAGCCGCGAGATCACGGCTTTCATTTGCGTGGAGATCAACCTTTCTCCGCTCTTTGGCTGTCAATTCGGCTCAGTCGAGCCAAAGCATATGCCTTCGGCTCGGCTGTGCCACTCAGCTGCCTTTGGCTGCTGAGGGCAGAGGTGGCCAAAGCAAGCAAAGGATCAGCCCAAGCTACGGCTGGATCCTTCGAAGTTGTAAAATGAAGACTGATTGGGTAGCGCACTCCTGCGGGGGGGGGGGGGCTTGTGTTGTGGC